>NC_059418.1:7962940-8262940 GCF_905220565.1 Melitaea cinxia | reverse complement strand
CTCTGGGAGGGCTCGGGGAAAAACGCACGCTCTAAGGGTGTCTCCTAGCGAGAGCGCACCTTGGCTTAAAGCGTCGTCGGATTGTAGGAGGCGCTACACGGAGCGCTGAGATGGCTTACGGACGGTCCGCTACGCGCCCAGGCACGTGCGAGCCGTCAAAACGCGTGGCGACCGTAACTCTCAACATTGTCACCACTGACTATGTTTACTATGATAAGAATCTTGTCACCGCGACTCAATATTTTCAAAAACCAATGAGCGCCATCTATCAACAAGTTGAAACTTACACCGAACATTCAATACGTCGGACCTGCTCATTTGGCAACTGGGCTTAAGACTAATTTTTTACCGCGATTGTTAATTTGTATGGAAATAGATAAGATTACGTTTCACTTGATATTAAATAATTATCATCACTTATAATAATAACAAGGAAACCTAACTATTGACAATTTTTTTTATTATTATTAAAAACATCTTATTGGAGACCAAATTTTACAAATCAAAAATTTATATTTAAGCTTATAGAGTTCCGTAATTACAACGTAATCGTTCAAAGACCAAATTTCAAAGTATTTAAAGTCATACTATCGAATAATATTATTCACAATTACCCCTTTTCATACAACCCATTGAATCCATTGAATTAACCACAATTGAATGCGTAAATAACTTCAAGCAAATGTATTTTAATTATATGTTCTCATTAAATAGCTTTATACTCACTTTGATCATTTTAATTTTGCGAAAAAAAATGTTCAACGTAATATTAACTCACTGGGCTACACTTTCTTGATTGACTTTTTTGGTTGCATGAATGTTGTTAAAATATATAATACTTTGACAACTACGGAAGTATCGCCCACGCCTTCCTTAGTGACAAGAAGATAAATAACCGATTTCATAATTACCTTTGTATACTGTAATAAGGTTAGTCTTTTTTTAGGTTTATTTTTTTTATTTGACGGCTCTTAATCTAAAGACTTACCTAAAAATCTTGCCACTTTCACACAGTTTTTAGCGTTACTAGCCTGAACAGCGAGACAAATTTTCGAAATTATCATCGTTGACTTTACATACAAAAACAAATATCTTACCTTCACGATAATTGTCACTTTCACCCCTACTATTTTCGAGTTATTAGATGGCATTCATCTGCAGCTTTATATGATAACATTTTGATTCCTGATTGATGAAGAAGGAGGTTTTTAATTCGACTGTATTTTATTTTTTAACTGACTTCAAAAAAGGAGGAGGTTACTCAATTCGACCGTATATATAATTATATATATTTTTTTGTATGTTCGGGGATAACTTCGTCGTTTATGAACCGAATTTGATAATTCTTTTTTTGTTGGAAAGGACATATCCTAAGTGAAATACCATGATAAGGAAACCAGGATCTGATGATAGGATCCTAGAGAAATCGAGAGAAACCCTCGAAAACCCAAATAAATCTGATTACAACTTTTGGAGTAATCTTTGATAATGCGTATTTACTTGACTATTTTTTCGTCTACCTACGCTGTATTACTTATCAATGTAATTCAAGTCGGTTTTTCTTCGTTTGCACAACTATATTAAAAAATAAACGTAAACACAATTATATTATTTAATGTATGTTACCTCAGAACTTTTGACCGAGTGGATTGATTTCGATAATTTTTTTTTTTTTAGCGAAAGGTGTTGGACGTAATGTGGCCATTATTTAATTGATATCTAACAAGTACTATTCGAGTCATATCTAATAACGCGTATTTACTTAACTAGTTTTTCCCACGTATGTACCCACGTTGTACTTTGTGTACGTGAGCAAACACAATTATCGAACTGAGATTTAATATGATAAAATGTAAATTGTTTTGACAAGTTTCGATTTCCGTATATTAGTCGATAGAGACTAATTGTGGACTTGTTAAATGTATACCTACTGTCAATAATGTATATATTGTAAATAATGGATACTGAGTAGGAGATATTACAAATTAGAACACTATTTGTGTAGTTTCGTTTCCCATAGGTTTCAATGGAACGACAGTAATAAAACTCCACTCTGCTCATCTCATAGAGTTCTGTTTAGAAGAGTAATGGGACATTCAGAGACTACATATAGTTGAAATAGCTATAACGATAAACACTGATCATTAACTTTCTACGCCATTTCATTGTGTGATTGTAAGTGTAATTCGTTTATTAATCTTCTCACAGCGATTCAGTATTGGTAACCGTGTGTAAGTATCGTCTGTGACGACGTTGAATATTTGTTTTGAAATTTATAATTTAAATATTTGCGAAAATAAGGAGGTTGCATAACGATGCGTTATGCACTCTCCAAGATTTTCAATTTTCGAAGTGATCGTAATTAACTTTATATACAAAAATAAAAATCTCGTTACCGCGATTCAAAATAAGCAACCAACGATAAGTGCCATCTAGTAACAAGTAGAAATATACCAGTTCACCTTAATATTGACTGTGCTTGATCTGCGAAACTTTATTGAAGGCAAAATTATAAAAAATAATATAACTTTGGCACAACTGAAACCAATCAATCAATCAAAAATTATTTCGGTAACTATAGCAGATAGAATGACGTAAGTAGACCAAACAAACTCCTTTTTTTCTCTGATAATGCTCAGCAAGAAAAAATATAACTCGACTTGTATTATATAATTTGTCACAGGAGACACAGAAAATATTCGTTATGTTTTGACTTGTTGATAGATAGGACTCATGAATAAAAACAAACTCTAAATCGCGGTGGCAAGATTTTTAGGTAAATCTTATATTATGAGCCGACGAATAAAAAAAAATTACTTATCCTATCTAAGCTCAAAATTTGAACGTTTATCGGCATAATTTCGCCTATCTGTCTCCAAAATTAATTCAACCGCTCTTAATTTAAAGACTGGTCGATTTATATTACATAACTATCTACTGCCATCCATTTCATTACCAAATAAGTGCAAAGTGAGAAATTTCCGTACCGACTGTGTTAATAACCTCTTACAAATATTTTAGTTTCAGTTACCTGACTCATGCAAAAATCAACCAATATATTTTGGAAATTAGTCAAGTCATATATCACTAGCCGTATATATGTCGTTACGGCATTAAGAATATAGCCAACTATAACATAAATAATATATAACTTACCTTACCTAACACCCTGTTGATTTCAACCCAATTTTTCTAATTCCGTCCCCTATCACCATGTAGGAGAAACGGAACCCTAATACATTTACTTACATACCATAATTAATACATAGAAATTAACATGAGTCGCTATTCGTGACGACCTGTTCACATAATTTACCTGATATAACTCGACTTATATAGCTTATCGCACGAGGCACAGATAATATTCGCTGTGTTTTTACTCGATAATAGATAAATGTCATCATCGTTATCATCACACCATCACTTCAGCCTATCGCAGTCCACTGCCGGCCATAAGCTTCCACAAATTTACGCCAAAAATGGCTGAAGTCTGCTGTCCGTGCGTGTCTTTGTGTGTGTATGTATATATGTATGTTTGATGGAAAATTACTAAGATTATGATAAGTCTCGCTGATGTTGATAATTTCATCTAATACAACAGAGACGCCAATTAAAATTAACCGGTTGATCGTTACTAGGTGGCACTTATCTTTGATTACTTGACTTGTAACATCAAATATTGTAACAATGCGTCGTTTCGTCGCAGTCAGAGCGAAGTCACGTAGATCGAAGTGTCACTCTGTGTCAATAGATGGCGCTCATCGTCAGCTGCGTATGCTGAATCGCGGTGGCTAGATCGTTATTATTGTGTTTAAGGGAATCTGTACTCGTTTATCGTAGTAAAATTCAGAAATGTATATATAGGCAATTTTTTCTAGTTCCTTACCACGTCACAGTGTGTAACGGAACACCCATAGCTGAGTTTTTGCATTCCTGTGTCAGAGATCTGGAAACACACTTAGTGAAGACAAAAACACTCAAACCACGATAATCACTTGTATAGCCCATACTGACATTTGTCACGTGTGAAAGAAGGAGCAGGAAGACTGGCGACTACAAGCTGCACACACGGAGTTGTCTACTCACCTTTTTTAACCGACACCAAAAAAAGAAGAGGGTATCAATTCCACTTTTTTTGTATGTTACCTCAGAACTTTGTACTGGATTGACCAATTTTTAATCAACAGGTGGTGCTGATCATGTGTTTTTGTTTAAATGAGATCTGACAAGAACTTTTTGAACTATCTCTAGTAATGAGTGTTTACTTGACTGCGTCTACCTGCGTTGTATTACTTACTGGTTGATGTAATAAATAAGTCTCTCTAATATATATGTAGCTATGCCAGTCGGCTGTTACCTATAACACAAGTGTTGAGTTGCTTACATTAGGAACTGATGACCGTATGTGTATGTTGTAAATATTTATTTATTTCTAATTTCATTAAATTAATAATAAACATATTTATTACGCTAAATTTTAATCAAAATCTACGCAACCTCTGAATGAAGTTCTATTGTATTTCTTTTACTATCAATGGCTTTTTGTTTATTTGTGTATTGGAAATAAATAAGATTGCTAATTATAACATATATGTTATCAAAGGCTCTAAACGGAGAATTTTTAGTTGTTTTTTTTAGTGAAGTGGAAAGGAGCGCGGTTAATCGAATGAATTTAATTCAGGTTTTTAATTTGTCGCCATTAAGTTTGAGACAAGTTTAGTTGTTACTTACTTGCAAACTCAGCGATGTTAGCTAAGTAACTCGTGACCGTATTGAACAGTAATTCCTACTAGTTTATTTTACAAACGAAAATAAAATTTTAACATAAAGCGAAACAATAGCCTCATTAGCGACATGTGGATGTTACTGGAGAATTTGATCTTCTGCCTTAATAAATACAATGAAATGTCTACACACTTTCATCCTAATTACATTTAGGCGGTACCATGGCGGTAATATGGTCGAAGACTTAAATATATTCTAGTATTTTGGTTGCAAAATAAGATTTAAACGATAAGTAAAACGAGATATTTACCATGTTCGTCGAGTCACTATAAGTTTCTGATGTTTCGTTGGTTCTGATATAACGCCTGCATAGGTGGATATAAATAATAATTATTGATATAAAAGCCAAAGACGAAATTTTAGTAGTACAGTTTTGTTAAACTTATGAGGAAACTTAGACCTTAAAACCTTCTCATAATATTGTTTAAAGTTTTTATGAAAAACATGCCAATGTGTGTAATAAAACTTACACTAATTGCGAGTACTCCCATTTTCAAAATTATCATAACTGACTTTATATACAATAATAAAAATCTTGTGACCGCGATTCATTATTGTAAACCAACGATCAGCGCCAGCTGTCAACACGTCGAAACATACGATAAACATCGATATAACAATAGTCATTTAAAATTATAACAATGAAGTCCACTGACGGTAGATTTAAATCAAATCACAAAACTGGACGCGTACATTACTATCTCTAAATATTTCGATTAATTTTGACCAAGATTTTACGAGTAATTGTGAGCTATATCTAATAACGCGCACTTGTGTATAACTTGAAGTCGATCTTTATTGTGCGACAACAAACACAGTCACTGACAGACGAACCTCACCGTCGGTTACAAATTCTAAATCACGGTGGCAAGATTTTATTTTTGTGTGTAAACTCAATCATTATGTTTCGAGTAGGGAGTACATCTTCAGTTTCTCTTATGTTTCTATAATTTTTGCACTTCCGTTGCACGCAGCTGTCAACGGTATACCAATTCTCAATTTCAACTGTCACACAAGTTTTATTAGCTTAAAGATCAGGAGATGCAACCAGTTCTGTATTGATTTTCTCATGTATATATCTCATGTACATAATTTTAAAAACTATAAAAATCACAGAGGTAGAGTACACAGTTCTGATAATTATGATTAAATTTTGTAACAAAGCGTCGTTCCATTGCAGTTGGAGTGAAGAAACGTAGATCGAAGAATGTGAATGTTCGGAGTGTCATAGAGTGTCTACTTGTTACTAGATGGCTCTCATCGTCATTTACAATATCTGAATCGCGATGGTAAGATTTTAATGTTTGTATATAAAGGCGATACTGATAATTTGAAACTGGCATGTAGTCTGTAGGTGCAATATTGGAACTGTAATTCAAATATGACACCTACGGCCACATTTCAACTCCAAAAAAAAAATTGAACAAGTTTTCATTTTCCGTGCACTCTATGCTTTGAGGTAATTTGTTAGTGACGAATCCTTATTGGCGTGAAATAAAGTTTGTAACTTTAATGAACGTTCAACTATAATATTATTTAAACTAAGTAATAATCAAGTAAGGTAGTAACTTCGGCTACATTCCTACCACATTCCACTAGGCTAAACGTCGACGAGGTTTGTTAGTTTAGACAACAGAGCTTAAAACTTCATGCATTCGTTGCAGTCCTTGAAATACGTAGAAATATAATGAAATTGTATTTCAGGGTTCTAAATAGCTTTCTTTTTAATTCACATAAATTATCAGTTACACAATTTTTAGTAACTCTTAATTAAATATTCATACTACAAGCCGCAACAGGATCGCTCCTCGCAGATGTCGCTCAGACGAATCGTGTTGATTTCAATTATTTTATCTGTATCCAACTAGTCTGTGAATATCTTCCTGTATGATCCTGTCTTCAGATTATATTGTAAAATGTACATTACACATCTATCATGTGTTTTATTTACGTAACACCAAACAATAATACTCAATTTACGAATGGTTAGTAAAATATTTGACTTTATAATGCAGAATTATAATCACATTCATACACACATATAACACATATATGTGTGTCGATAGATGGCGCTCATCGTTGGCTATAAATACTGAATCGCGGTGGCGAGATCGTTGTTGTTGTGTTCAAGTATATCTGTAAAACCCGTTGGGATTGTCACCACCCAGTGATAAACAGCACTTAAGAGAGTAATTTTTGCAGTTCCTTACCACGTCACAGTGTGTAACGGAACCCCCGTAACTAAGTCTTCGCTGTCTGTCTGCTATTTATATTTATTTATTTACTGTCCGTCTGCAGATCTATCCTTAGAGCCCTAATATTTGGACTCTTGTTACTTTCATAAAATTCATCTTATTACGGCTATTATTTTTATATCATTTTTTAATTTTTGTATCAGAATTTTATCTTGCGAATTTTTGCAGTTCCTTACCACGTCTCAGTGTGTAACGGAACCCCCCGTAACTAAATCTTCGCTGTCATTCTGCTATTTATATTTATTTATTTATTGTCCGTCTGCAGATCTATCCTTAGAGCCCTAATATTTGGACTCTCGTTACTTTTACATTTATCTTACTACGGCTATTAATCTTTATATATTTTTTTAATTTTTGTATCAGAATTTTATCTTGCGAATTTTCGCAGTTCCTTACCACGTCACTGTGTGTAACGAAAACTTCCCCAGTCGTGCTGCTCCATATTTCGAGCAGGAAATTTCCTGCTGTGCCCTACCTCTGTTAATTTAATTAATAATCACGGAGACAAGGTTTTCACTGTTGTGTTTATTGTAGATTATTTTTTCTAATTTACATAAGTTTTAATTTCCAAAAGATATAACTTTGGCACAACTGAAAGCTATTAAACCAATAAATCAATCAAAAATTATTTCCGTAACTATAACAGATAGAATAACGTAAGTAGACCAAACAAAATCCTTTTTATTAACCGACTTCCAAAAAAGGAAGAGGTTCTCAATTCGACTGTATTTTTCTTAATGTATGTTACCTCACAACTCTTGACTGGGAGGACCAATTTCGATAAAAAAAAAAAAAAATAATCGAAATGTGGTGCATGTCATTTGGTCCCATTTAAATTTATTTGAGATCTAACAACTACTTTTCGAGTTATATCTAATTATGGGTTTTTACTTGACTATTTTTTCGTCGACCTACGTTGTATTATACCGCATAACTTTTTACTGGGTGTACCGATTTTGATGATTTTTAATTTAATCGAAAGCTGATTTTTATAACGTGGTCAAATTTTAATTTCATTAAGATTTGATTACAACTTTTTGAGAAATCTTTGATAACGCGTATTTACTTGAGTTTTTTTCGTCTACCTACGTTGTATTACTTGTCGACGTAGGTATTGAAGTCAGTTTTTTTTCGTTTGAGAGCAAACACAATTATGTATAAAAGCAAACTAATTAAACAACCATTTAAGGTCATAATGTTATAACACGTCAGGTACGTTCCGCAGATGCGAGAGAGTAAATGTCCGGCACTGTGTGTGTGATACACGACGATGTTCTAGTGACAATGTTTGTTACAACTACGAGTGCACGGTGATATAAAATTGTTGAAACTTTTGTTAAAATTGTTCAAAATAGAGAAAAATTTCCAACGAAACATTTACAGCGTCACTCGTACGAACTTTAATTCTATTTTTCAAATTTTTTTTTTTTTTCGAATTGTAGAGTGCTGTTGGCCCTAGCGGCCTTTACAGCATCACCGGTGAGAGGGGCCGGGCACTAAGGTAAACCGGCCGCGAAGGAAGAAGGGGAGCCCTCTGGGAGGGCTCGGGGGAGAAATTTTTCAAAATAATTATAATTAACTTTATATACAAGAATAAAAATCTTGCCACCGCGATTCATTATTTGAAATCATTGATGAACGCCATCTATCAACAAGTAAAAACACACACCGAACATTCACTGTACTATTACAACTGATTCGTGACGGGTTTTCAATTGAAACTCGCATTTCAAAAACATTTAGCCTAAATCTCACAGAACACTATTACTCCTACCGGAGTTAATCTAGTCTATCGCAGTACATTACAACTGATAATTGTTGACGTTATTTAAGTAAAGAAGTTATATTTGACATACAAGTCATCCCTCGCAGTTCTGCTTGCCTTGAAATATAATAGTATATAATTAACGTTTTCTAATGCATATATTATATTTAATATTTAAGTACGTACGTATATTGCTGATGTTTTTTATTTATTCTTATCATACGAAACTGAACAGAAGCAACAACTGTTCTTAATAAATAAAATGTCAAATTTGAAAGTAAATCGAAAATACTTTTTCATCTTGTAATAATTTTATGTTTTGTAACAACCGACTGCTCTTAGATTTAAAATGTATGTTAATCTCGTAATATCCTGAAAATCGTCGTTTTCTTTGCGGGCCCCATAACAAGATAACAGACCTTACGGAACCATGAATATTTATTATAATGAATAATTAATTTCGGTTTCTTTTCTTTCACAAAGAATGGAAAAGGTCTCTTATAAGTTTTTTTATCAATAATAATGAGGTAATGTTTTAACATCTGTTAAGTTTGAGACGGAATAGAAGACGGCTGACGTGAACTTTAAGATATAAGATGAAAATTTAAAAGTTGAAATAGATCTTAATTATTTATGTCTTTATTTTAGTGTTGTGAATCCAAGTATTGTTAATTTGTAAGTTTTGATGCAGGACATGTACGGGTCACTAAGTGGGAAGTGGTTACGTCAATACAAATATAACTAGTATAAATGAAATACATTTATTTAATACTATATATCAATAATAATACTGTATACATATAGTAAGAAATAATTATGTATGTAAATGCGTTATTAACAGTTTAAGGTGTAATGTATAATATGTATTGAAGTCGGTTTTATTTTTCGTTTGCGAGCAAACACAATTACAATTTTTTATTGATATTCATCTATCAGATCCCTCCTCATGTTAATCTTCCATTTGTGCTTTGAACTTTCGACGTATCTGTTTTTCTTTTCTTTACAAATCCATTTAAAATACGTTTATATGTTAAAGGAGTCAAATTAAAAAAAAGATATGTTTCCATAAACTGTAACCTGACATAGAACTAACATTTATAGCATAAAATAACGTTAGTATTAAATATGTTTATTGAAACATAATATGTACGAGTATCGTCTCTAAAAAATCGTGCTGTAACGTTCGCTGATATTGTTTAACAACAAAGAAAAAACCAGTCGTATAGCGCTTAATACCTGCGCCTGGGTCTGTTTCCCTATTGTAGAAGCTATCACAATTGATTTTATATGCAAAAATAAACAACTTGTCTCCGCGATTTATTTTTTTATTCAACAATCAGTGCCATCTATTGACACGCCGAGAGATACATCTAAAACTTACTTTATAACGCTTGTTTATTATATCACTAGCGACCCGTCCCGGCTTCGCACGGGTGCAATGCTTTTACTAAATATACTACAGAATGTCTTTATTTATAGTGTAAAGCTAGTTTATAGCATGGTTATTAACATAATAACAACAACATTCAAATATGCGTCGTTAGATTACACGTTGTTACAGAGTGCATTGAAGAAATAAAGGTTCACTGCTCGTTTTCACCTACGTCGTTATAGCGTGATAATATGCAGCATATATGTTGACCCGACTTCTTAATAATATTCGTGCCAAATTTGAAGTAAATCCATGCAGTACTTTTTGAGTTTATCCTGGACATATATACAGACATACATACTACTTCGATACTACTGGACATACTTCGGTATCGATTGTAGATCGCACCCCAAGTATTCTTTAAAAAAATATTTAATGTACAGTTTTGACTTTCCTACCATTTTATTAAATATAAAAAATAAAAATATCAACATAAGCAACACCTACCACAATATCGATAATTTCCGATTAAATTTTATAGCAAGTGTCGTTCCGTCACAGTCAGAGCGAAGTCACGTAGATCGAAGTATCATTCTGTGTCAATAGATGGCACTCATCGTCGGCTACGAATACTGAATCGCGGTGGCGAGGTCGTTATTATTGTGTTTAAGTGAATCTGTAAATTCTGTTGGGAATACCGCGGTTTAAACAGTTATTTACTACAACACAATTTCAATTTTTTCTAGTTCCTTACCACGTCACAGTGTGTAACGGAACCCCTATAACTAGGACTTCGCTTTCCTATGTCAGAGATCTAGAAACACACCTGTATGGCCCATAAAGACATTTGTCACTAGTGATAGAAGGAACAGGAAGACTGGTGACTACAAACTGACTGGTCTTCACGGGGCTGTTTACCCCAGAACTTTGTACTGGATTGACCGATTTCGATGATTCTGTTTTTAATCGGTGGTGCTTATCATTTGTTCTCGTTAAAATGAGATTTGACAAGAACATTTTGAATTATCTCTTATAATGCGTATTTACTTGACTACGTTTAGTTACGTTGTATTACGGTCGATGTAATTGAAGTCAGTTTTTTCGTTTGTGAGCAAACAAATTGGTGAATAAATAATTAACGTTTAAATGTTATTGTGAATCATAGATGTCAATTTTATGTATATTGTCAATTTTATGTATTTCTACTTTGATTTATTCTTTTAATAATTCGATTTAACATTGTAACGATTCTAATACGTGTACCGTCCCTCGACCAATAGCAATGCAGTATGTGACAATATTTTAATGCAATGTATGTTGGGGGAAAATCGTCGACGTAAGCGTGTTTGAATTGTCTCGTATGTGAAATCCTGTTTAAATTCTGCCGTAAATTGTAAATTGCGAAATAATTTTTTAATTTTTAATAAACATTAAATTTAATCAGTTTGAGATTTCATTTTCATGCTATTTTATTGAGTCATTTGTGTGACGGTAGTTTAAAAGTAAATTACAAATCTACCGACACAAGTTATAATTTTCTGTTGTGATTATCTTCTTAAGATTTTATTTCATTGCATTTAGTTTTTTTTTTTTTTTTTGCTTTGATTTCGTGTTATGTCTAGTAATAGGAGAACCGTAGCCTTAACTAAGATCAAGGTTTCTGCCTTTTTTAAAAATATGAACGAGAGACCCAATCTAATGTCACCCAACTTCTTTATAACACGTAAATTTATAAGTACTCATAAATATTTTGGTTCCAAAATAAAAGTTAAGCGAGATATTTACCGTGTTTGTTGTTCTTGATTTTTTCGTATTTTCTGATCTAACATCTGCGAGGGTACATGTAAAAGATATTTATTGATATAAAGTTGGACGACGACGTTTTAGTGGTGAAGTTCCATTTAAGTTATGAGGGCACGGAAATCTTAAACTTATTGAAACGATTGTTGAAACTGATAAATATTGTATGCAATGACTTCTACGATTGTATTGATGTTAATAAACCACAACAGACCACTGAAGGTGTAATTCAACACTTAACACCCGTAGTGAGAGTTGTGCAGTATCAATAATATGATAACTCACTTTATGACAAAACCAAAGTATCGTATCAAAGAATGAAAATATTCGGCGCGCTGACAAGGTTTTGATTGTTGTACCCACATAATAATCAGTAATCAAAGGATTTTTAGTTTTCTGTATACAATTCGTGATAGACGGCACTTACAGACAGTTACCAATACTGTATCGCAGTGAGAAGATTAATAATTGAATCACAGTAACAATTACACAGTAAAATTGTCTGCACTTATTTATCAATACAATAAGATATCATCTAAAACTACAAGTTTTTTTTTTTTTAAATTATCACCAACTAAATTAAACATTAAAAAACGCCTCACAACACAACACAAAGGCATCACTAACGAACACGAGACCTAGTCTACACATAAAACATTGACCTATCCCATGTCCCAAAGGGGCAATAGAACTATATTCTTGACCTCAAATATTTCTAAAAATGCAATTCCGTTGCTCCAAACCACATTAAAACTACAACCATTTGCATTATATAATATATCATATAAGGACGGCACAGCTAAACTGATTTCATCGATTTTCCTCAAGTGTTACGCTGGATGATAAATTAAATAAATAAACGTATGTTTTGTAAGAGGAACCGCTTTTTATCTTCAGTCGTGTCAATCTAGACACACACAATGTTTCTTGCTTATATTCCCGTTGAAGCTCTGAACGGATAGAATTCTAAAATTTGTTGGAAAATTTTCGATATTATTATAAAAGAGGGCAACGATGAAGAGTAAGCGTGTAAAGTTTACTCTTCATCACCTACCTCCAGTTTTCAAAATGATCATAATTGATTTTATAGACAAAAATAAAAATCTTACCACCGCGATTCATTATTTGTACCTGTCAATCAGCGCCATCTATCAACAAGACGAAACATACTCGAACATTTGTAATAACTGTGGGTAGACAGAGGAGACACGGATGGACAGTTAGTGGAGTTCACGGTATAGGACTCCGTTGACATATGAGGTTAAATAAAGTTAAAAAAAAAATAAAGTTTGGTTTATTTGGCATATCAAAGTAATCAATATCCGTAATAATCTCAGTTGACTGTAGACGAGTAACTTAATTAATGTCCTACCTCCACAAGCTTCATATAGCACAAGTCGTCACAAATATACATCGAATATTTACCGTATACTTACTTTCTGCGGTCACCAACCCGCCTGCCGAGCGTGGTGACATATTGTGAGAATCTGGCGACTAAATTAATTTTCATTTAATTAAAGAAATTATCAACATCAGTGACACCTACCATTGATCGATCGATCGATTGAAATCAAAGCAATGCGTTATTCCGTCACAATCAGAGCGAAGTCACGTAGATCGAATTATCATTCTACGTATTGATAGATGGCGCTCATCGTTGGTCTACGAATACTGAGTCGCGGTGGCGAGATCGTTTAAGGGAATCTGTAAATTCCGTTGCGATTACAGCTGGGGGCGTCAAAAATAATATAATATTAAATATAATTAATTTTTCTAGTTCCCTACCACGTCACGGTGTGTAACGGAACCTTCATAACGAAGTCTTCGCTTTCCTACGTCAGAGATCTGGGAACACACCTGTATGGCCTATACAGAGATTGGTCACGAGTGATAGAAGGAACAGGAAAACTGGCGACTACAATCTGCGCCCACGGGGCTGTTTATAAAATATACCACAAATAAAAGCAATTAAGCAAAACGGAGTCAGTGTTAATAGTTTTTAAACTTAGAACATTTAATTTTTTTAACCAACTCCAAAAAAGTAGAGGGTATCCATTCCACTGTATTTTTTTTATGTTATCCCATAACCTTGTACTGGTTGACTGATTTTGATGATTCTTTTTTTAATCGAAGGGTGGTTTGTGTCATTTGGTCCCATTTAAATTTATTTGAGATCTAAAAACTAATTTTCGAGTTATATATAATAATGCGTTTTTACTTGGCTATTTTATCCTCGACCTACGTTGTATTATACAGCATAACTTTTTACTGGGTGTACCGATTTTGGTTATTTTTAATTTAATCGAAAGCTGATGTTTATCATATGGTCACATTTACATATAATCGAGATCTGATAACAACTTTTTAAATAATCTTTGATGGGTATATTTACTTGACTATTTTTTCGTCTACCTACGTTGGATTACTTGCCAATGTAATTGAAGTCAATTTTTTTCGTTTGCGTGGTTTTTTTCGTTTTCGTTTTAATTCAACATTCAAATAAAAATGAGTCACTATAAATTAACAAGAAATATTACAAATTACACATAAAAAATACTTAGGCATAGTAATTTTTATGGAAAACGTACGCTTGAATATATTATTCCTTTCTTAGTAAATAATCTGCCATCGAATTTAAAAAAAAATCAAAATAACAACTATAAAAACATATTTAAAAAATTCTTTTTCGACCAACATATAGAGAGAGATTGACATGACGGCATTTATTATTTTTATTATATTGATATAGTAATTTCATTATTATTATTTTACTGTAAGCTGCAGGTGAAACCGCGGGTCACAGTATCGGTTTATTTTCCTCATAACCACTCTGTACATATAAAATTTTCTATCGTATAGTATTATATCATCTCTTCGATAAAATTTCGCCCTAAGGGTAATAAAAAATGCTTTTTTAATTCCATCTGGAATCTAACGAGCGAATAATGACGGGGGGTCTGCGAAAAGTCAATTAGCGACGTCTGTGCCGTGTAAGCTCGCGGACGACGTGTTCTGTTGTGAGTGCGCGACGAGTTACAGGGAGAAGTGGAGAGGTCGCTTCTGATCGACATCGAGTGAATACACGTGTACATATATAGGTATATGTTAAACGTAAACCACAAGCTACCAAACAAGCCATTGAGTCTGTCTAGACGCCGTTCTGTTCGAGACCAAATATTTTTTATTTAAAGTTGCTAATAATTACATAGACTCTTCATTTTTGACTATTAAAGTTCGATATTTTTATTAAAGAACAAAAATCTTGCCAGCGCGATTCTTTATTCGTAATCGAGAAAAACATAAAGCAATTAGAACAGTTACAGATGGTCCACTTTGAGAAACTTATATTTTAGACGATATTTCTCTCATTACTCTAAACAGTGTTATTACACGTTTATATTCAACCCTACAGCAAGTTTTAATTAAATATCAAAATTCATACTACAAGTCGCGATAAGAGCGCTCCCTCGCGGATGTAGCTCGGACCAATCGTCTTGATACTTTCAATTCTTACTAAAGTAGGTATAATAAAATTATACGCAATGTTATTGTATGAGGTATACCTACAATTGTTGTGCTGTAAATATCGCACTGACCAGTAAAAGCGATCAGTTATTCTTTTGATTAATTAAGTATTAGTTTCACAATCAATTTAATGATATATGTATGAATATACTCGTATATATTTAACAATAGCGTGCGCGTGTTACGTTTATAATATTATTATCAAAATATTCTCTATGAGATCAATGTCTTTACCTCTTTTATGCAAATGTCTAAAAGTTGCAGTAAAAATTAAATATAAAGTGAAATATTTATATATTCTATTTTTTTTTCAAAGTATCAAAATCGCTGACACGCCGGACTCTTATACTGTTTTAAGATCAAATTGCGCTTTGAACCCTCGTTCTCGCAAAATCTGCGCAGAATGACGACGACTTTAAATAAAACTATCCGTTAACAAAGCAAGTTTATTGAAATGGTATGCGTAAATAGTAAGAAAGTTAATTTAAATATCGCGGTTGCAAACTTTTATTACTCTTTGTATTGTATTTTTTATGCAACTAGATCATCAAGCAAGGCTACGACTCGCTGATTACCGCAAAATATAAACGTCTGCAATACCAGAAGCATCACAACCCCGATCATATTCCCAATCCCCCCAGGATCTTTGGTCACCTTACCAAAGGAATGCAACACTGCTTGAGAACAGTTTTATTTAGCTGAGATCTTGTGTAAGGTCGAGGTACAGTCAGGCTGCTCCAGATGTCATGCAAGATATTTCCTGCTGTGCAACTACCGCAGTTGAAATATGTTTAGTTCGTAATTCCACCACATATCAAATTATTTTAAGTTGAAACTTCTCTGCAATCGTTGTGATTTGAGACTCGATACAACGATAATGCGTCACGATAAAGAAACAAACACACAAATGTGTGACAGAGTATGAGAATGAGACAGAACACATTACACAGTATTGTATATTCTCGTCGAATAACATCTCTCGTCTGCTATGTGGTAATTCTAAACTCACGCTGTAGTACAATGATACCATGTACGTATAACGTATGGTTTGAAATGTTAAAACGTCAACATAAATAAGTAATACAATATATTCGATTTTGTGATCAAACTGAGCAGTGAATTGGCATTCTGTCGTATTGCACACTGTGAATGTTTGTGTGCATGTTTCGACTTGTTGACAGATGGCGCTAACCTCTAGTTACAATTTCTGAATCGCATTGGCAAGATTTTTGTCATGGTATTTATACTCGACTTGAATTATTTCTGATATTGATATAAAAATATATTATCACAGCGAGATTAGCTGTGTAATTTATTTTTATATCAGTTTATTATACCAATATTAAAATTCCTATACCAACATATATAGGACTTGTAGGAATATTAAAAATAATTATAATAATTTTTCTTTTAATCTCTTAAAATCTTTTTTTTTTCATATTTCGAAAATATAGTATTTCAAAAATATACAGTTAAAATTTAACAACGATATTTTTGGTATTTCATGTTGTAAAACCTATTTCAAAGGTCAGCGCCAAAGCAGGTAGTCGAGCCGGTTGGCCTAGTCAGTAATTATATTGTTCGGCGGAGCGCATCTGCTTCGGTTTCATCACCTGAGTTGTAGTAAAGGGAAATATCTTAGTTTTCAGAGCTGAAAAAACTGAAGATATTGAAGAGTTTGAAAGGACTGAGGGTATACTATATGGGGCTGGAATAGCTGGCTGATTTTCGTTACTATAGTTACGATCTCTAATCTAATCTAATTTTCTTGAGAATTTCCCTGACTACAATTTTAAGCGCGATTATCTCAAAACGACCGTTTTCTGCCTGGCGAACGGCAAAAAAACTACTAAGACGATTTGTTTCAAATTTCAATATGTTATTTAATATACTAACAGCTATCGCGAAAAATAAATTTTTTGCGTCGATTATTTTTTATTTATTCACATGCAAAAAATGATTTAAAAAAAAAATCAAAATTTTCGGCCTACCAACAACGCGCCATTTCATCAAAAAAAAAAAAACAATTTTTTTTTCATTTTACTTCCTGATAGGTTTATTTTTAACGATTAAAAAACCGTTTTGATTTTTTTTTCAAACCCTCAGAAGATTTGTCATCGCGCACCGCTCAGGTTCTTTTTTTTTAATGAGACTGACTTCAATGCCATCTTTAAAATCATTAAAATATTCTTTTTTTTGTAACTAAGGAGTCCTTTAAAAGTTTCAAAGTTGTAGTGGTTATATAGATTTAAAAAAAACACTTGTAAAACTTATGTAATTCTGACCTTCTAGTCCACCGGGTCACCTTAATAGCTATATATCAAATAAAGTTTGTGAGAGTTACTAATCCCATGACTCAAAATTACTTAGCAATACTTACAGTTATTATAGTTTAAGAACTTAGTTATTAAGGCTAATTAAAAACTCAACTATTTACAAAAATACATACTTAGCTATAGTTTCATTACCTTAAGAAGAAATAACAAAGGTTTATTATTTTTTAACCGAATTACCTGCTGTGTGATCATCTGTGTCGCAGGACCAGGTTTGATGATGGAGCCCATAAACACTCGAGGGAATTTCTCAACAATTTACAGCAGTTACCTTTTGCTGTTTGACGACCGCTTTGATATAATGGTGCATGTGCCGTGTCGGCGGCGCCTAAACACCGACGGTCGCGGGTTCTATTCCCGCTCGGAGTGGATATTTATGTTTATACAAATATTTATTTTCGGTCTAGTTGTTAATCCTTGTGGTTCTCCCAACCTAGCCTCGGATAACACGCTAGGCTCTCAGTCCCGGTTGTTATTACGTACACCTGAACACCGACCGTCGCGGGTTCTATTCCCGCTCGGAGTGGATATTTATGTTTATACAAATATTTATTTTCGGTCTAGTTGTTAATCCTTGTGGTTCTCCCAACCTAGCCTCGGAGAACACGCTAGGCTGTCAGTCCCGGTTGTTATTACGTACACCTGATAGCGAACTTAACTCATATTATGTCGACGCGTTAGCGCAGCGATCACAGCACCGGCTGTTGCGCTGGCGTTAGTGGGTTCAATCCCCGCGCACGACAGACATTTGTATTGGCCATATAGATATTTGTCATGATCTGGGTGTTTGAGCTTGTGTATTGTGTATGTTTCCGAACCTCCGACATAAGAGAAAAAGCATCCTTGTTAGGTCTACCCATCGCTAAAAATTGTGAAATAATGGGATCCCAGAGAAATCGAGGGAAACTCTCGAAAATCCGTAATAACTTTTTACTGGATGTACCGATTTTGATAATTTTTAATTTAATCGAAAGCTGATGTTTATCATGTGGTCACATATAAATTTTATTGAGATCTGATAACTACTTTTTGACTAATCTTTGATAACGCGTAGTTACTTGACTATTTTTTCGTCGATCTACGTTGTATTACTTGTCGATGTAATTGAAGTCGGTTTTTTTTTCGTTTGCGAGCAAACACAATTATTGTACTTGTTTGTTGTGTGTGTTGTTTGTGTTTGTTATTGTAGCCAGCTTGTTGTAGTATTTACTTGGCACCGACTCTAAAATTATAAAATATTTATTCAATCATTTCTGATTAACTAAATCAAAATACGAATTACTTTGTACTCAGTAAATTTATTTTTCACTTTTTAGTTTCCTTATTGAAGTCGGTTTTTTTTTGTTAAAAATTATTTTTCTATTAGTTGTTCTTCACGCAGGCGGGTTTTTTTTTTTTTTTTTTTAATTATTATTTTATTAGATTTGCTTTACTCAAAGCTTAAACGAACTTTGTGACTAACGCATCATTGTTATTGATAAATTAAAGCTGCATTTCAAACGGTTTCTCATGCAAGACATATCATGTTTATTTATTTATAGTAACTAGTGGTCACCCAGTGGTCGAAAGTGTATGGAATGTGTATGGAAAACCGCGATAACTTAACTTTATTACATTATTTATTTGTAAGAAAGCTGTAATTAATTTCAACTTTTGCGGGATGTTATCAAAAATGAGAGTACGTTATCATCGTGCAAACGGCACACGAACGAGATCGTTCTCCCGCTTTTAAAAGTATAATAACTGACTTTATATAGAAGGAATTAAATCTTAACAATACGATTAATTACTCGTAATAGACCAATCAACGACTGAACATTCACAGACATGGTCGCTGTATGTTGAAACTTGTTGATAGATGGCACTCATGGTTCGAGCACAGCTACACCGATCAAACAAAGTGAACGTACTGTGTATGTTTCTACTTGGTAACAGATGGCACTCATTAAGTTCTGAATCGCGGTGGCAAGGTTTTCATTATTGTGTTTATAGTCGATTATGAGAATCACAATAGTTACTGGTATGGTTAGCGCTGTAGCTAGCGCTAATAGTTCATACAGAAACTCTTGGGGAATTTTTGTAATTCCGTCTCCTATCACCGTGTAGGAGAAACGGAACCCTAATACATTAACTTACATTATCATCATCTCATCACATCAGCCTATCGCAGTCCACTGCTGGACATAGGCCTCACAAGTTCACGCCAAAAACAGCGTGAACTCATGTGTTTTGCCGATTGTCACCACGCTGGGCAGGCGGGTTGGTGACCGCAGGACTGGCTTTGTCGCACCGAAGACGCTGCTGCCCGTCTACAGCCTGTATATTTCATTGCCAGCAGTTGGATGGTTATCCCGCTATCGATCGGCTTTTTAAGTTCCAAGGTGGTAGTGGAACTGTGTTATCCTTTAGGCGCTTCTTACGACACCCACGGGAACAGAGGGGGTGGCTATATTCTTTAGTATGTTATGTAGCCACACAGTACACCAATCATTAATATCAATCAATCACAATTAACTACTTCAAAATAAAATTTTAGTAAATTTTAAGTTATGAATAGAATAATTCAATTCAGAGTAAAAGGCGTGGGATGCTTGATATATTATATGTAACAATTATTGTACTTGCAACTATGTATATGCAGAGAGTTAAAAAAACGTAGTGCCTAAAAAGTTATGAAAATGCCGTTAAATGCACCCCACGTTTTTTACTCTGTATTGAATTATTCTCTTAATAACTTATATTTTATTATAACTTTATTTTGAAGTTAATAATTATGATTGATTGTTCGATCTTCTACTACTGTAATATAAACTCTTTGTAATTAAAATTTTTTTTCTACTTTTTAGTTCGATTAGCTATAAAAAGGTTTTTAAGTTTTTTTTAACTATAATTTATTACACTACTGGAAGCCATTAATAAGCTAAATAAATGACGCTCTAGCCAATTAAGCTATGGAACGATGTACCCACTAGATCGAAATTTTTGATATGATGATTTTTATATTCGGTTTAAGCGAACCGTAGCGCTGTCTATGGTGAGTTCTTTAGAGAAACCCGTAACTATTCAAAGTTTCATATTAGAATGAAAATCTTTCACAGAAGATGACACCATGCTATTTTTAATAGGTACGATTTCCTTAATTCCTAATTTGTGGGTAACACAAAAATAAAATCGTACCTACCTATATAAAATGTATTTTAATCTCGTAATACCCGAAAAATAGTTGTTTTCTTTGAGGGCCCCATAACAAAATAACAGAACAGCCCTTACAGAACCATGAATATTTATTATAATGAATAATTAATTTCGGTTCGTATTCTTTTACAAAGACGGGAAAAGTCTCTTACGATTTTTTTATCAATAATAATGAGGTAGTGTTGTAACAGTTGTTAAGTTTGAGACGGAACAGGAGACGGCTGTCGTGAACTTAAAGATATAAGATGCAAATTAAAAAGTTGAAATTAATCTTAATTATTTGTGTCTTTATTTTCTTGTTGTGGACCCAAATATTGTTAATTTGTAAGTTTTTGATGCAGGATATGAACGGGTCACTAAGTGGGAAATGGTTACATCAATACAAATATATCTGTATCAGTAAAAATCATTTACTTAATTCTATGTATCAATAACAATAATGTATATAGTAAGAAATAATGATGTATGTAAATGCGTTATTGACAGTAATATATAATATAATATCAATTGTCACTGCTGAACACAACACTTGACTGTTATTATTTTCAGTTTCATTGGAAATTGGGTTTTATTTTCTGTGTTAAGGAATGTCAGTGACGTGCCACGTGTGTCATCCACTCGACCATCTGTCTTGAATGCGTTCGCTTTAGTTTCTTATCTACATGTTGTTTTTTTGAATTCAAACGTACCTGTAACAAACAGATCTATTGTCATACATACATAGCAACTGACGTGTCTTTATGAAAATTAAGATATCCATCAGACGAGCGTCAATAAGGCGAAAGTGGCTTAAAATCAGTGTACAAATATCATCATCATCATGTGTACAAATATATTATTAGATAATTAAAATAAGCATTTACACACAAACACCCATGCAGCATTACAACAAAAAAAAAATAATTTCTAGAAATTTAAAATAATATACTGTCATAACTTCCAGTGAAAGAAAGTGGGATAAGCAGTCGGTCTTGGCGGCCGTGTATTTACAACTACCCGCAATTTACACAAAATGATTTACGATAATGAGACGTTTGTTGTAGAACACAAAGAGGCCTCTGTTGTGAAACCGAATTACATAATACGCGGTCTGGAAATAGTGTATATATTTTATTAATATTAAAGAAAAAATATTAGCTGTCGTTTACATTACAAACAAAAACACGTGAACAAACTATAGTCGTAACTGTTGTTATATAAGAACATTATTTATATGGATATATCTATACATTTATGTGTCGACTTCAAGCCTAAATATTTCTAGTAAATTTAAAACTTACCGCACCAATAGTATACCATCGTATAAATAACATTCGAAGCGTGAAATTGAATTCAACTTCTCGTGAAATACAAATGTCTTATAGCTACCGAAAATCGTATAGAAATTAAAATGTAATTTGAAATTCAGCATCTACTGCGCACCAATATTGAAATGTTTTTTCTTTCTTTTCAAAAATTTCTTTTCGAAATGTTATAAATACAAAGAATAGGCAAAAAATATATTAAGTTGACGTCACACATATGTTCCGATGTGTTATACATATGTGAGTTATTGGTCTCGGGGAAACTGTCGCGCGCAGATAATGAAAAACGAGAAAATATTTTTTCATTCTTTTAGCATTAAATACGTCCAATCTCCTATTATACCCGTCTTTTTTACCCACGAGCTATCTCTCTCTAATGTTTAAGAAAACACTGATTAGCAAAGAATGCAGAACCCCATTTGTATGCTCATTAGCGATCCCCTGAACACTTGACAAAACTTCGACTATTTGAGGATGGTCCAATTTATAAGAGAAAGCAATTTGGTGCAACAATTAAAGAAGAAATATACATGACTTGGATCAGTTTCTTAGTTTCTTTATTAAACCGACTCAGTTTGTTTTGGACTCGGACACGAAGACTTTCGTTGCACTGGATACAATTTTACATGACGTAATTCTTAAGATCTGTCAGAAAAAAAAAAAGAAAACCAATACATTTCTTCTAGAGAAGCCTCCTCTTGTTATAAAAATAATATTTCAAATGATTACACAAGTTCATAGTGGAATAGTACAGGTTCAAATATACAGCTTAAAGGTATACTGACAAATAAACAAGCGGATGGTGAGGTTATAACAGGATTGCGTTCTTTTACTCCTAGTTTATATTATATACAAGACGCTATCAGCAATAACTTGTACGACGACATGAAGGATTAAAGTAAGACATTTAGGAGCAAAGTCTAATTATAAAGAAAATGTTTATAGCTCAGAGATGACTTGAAAGAATTTACATCAAATGTTAAAGGCGCATTAATCGCTTTATATTCATAAGGTTCTCATCTGCTGCTCGGTCCTTACGAGAATTCTTTTTATGAGTATTCTTATAACGCTTCAGATGACAACACGTCACGTATTAAATATTGCTTGTAGTACAGATCAGGTCTATTATCTGTCAGATATGTTTCATTTTGACGTTCATGTCCGTTTCTAATTACCACTGCACACTAATTGTATCCTAATATTGGATTAAATTTGATTACTAACAAATATAGTAATAAATAAATGTCCAATAAAAGTAAAAAATTCAGTTTATAGGTGAATCACTAATTCATTAAGACGATTGACTCAACACCTCGTTTTAAATAAAACAAACACACAACGAGCCATTCATCACGTGACCTCTCAGCGGTCAAGCGCTCAGTACACAATGAGTGTTGGAACACTTCCTCAATAATAATATTATTTCTTCGGACCTGCGGCGAGGAGATAGCGATGTTAGCTGTACACTCGTTTACGTTATATGGAACAAAAATCTTTTGACAACTTTGTTTAACAAAAAAATCCTAGGAACCAAGTTATGACGACATACAAACTGTGTTGACACAGGTGCTATATTTTTTAAAGGTGAGTAGTAGATGAACTAACAACCTCTTTTTTTCTTTCACTGAAATCTTAAAAATATTAATATTACCTCATCCAAACTGTTTTGAGCGATGTATGCATTTCGGAATTCAGTAAAAATTAATGTTTTAAAAATGTATATCGTGAATGTACCAACATTTTTATTCTCGTTCAACGCTTCTTTAACTGTTTTGATATGTCCGCCCCAACAGTCCTCAGCCCTCTTGTTATGTCAGGCTGCCGGACCGCGATAAGTGACGTTACGAATATAGTGGGATTATCTTACACAGCTTCCCGAACAAACCCGGTCACCTGATTGACAGTAGAAGTATTATAGTATAATTATATTATATTGAAGTATTATAGTATAAGTATAATTTATACAATATCATATATTATATAGGAAGACAAATCGGTACAACCGCCAGGACAGCGTGAGTTTATTAATAAAATAAATAAGTAAACACGTGTCTTGTATAGGAAACTATTATAACTTACATTTATCACATTAATTATTTTCTAGAAATCAGTAATTAACACTATTCTTCTATAACATTATTCTTCTTTTTATTTTTTCTTTAATAGAACTATTGTATAACAGAAAAGTAATAAACAGTGAATAAATTTTTACCTTAAGCCCACGTGACGGTAGCGAAACGGCCAAGCCACGTATTTTGACTAAGGTGTAGAGTTTGTGAAGTTAGGGCTTGTAGAGTTAGGGCGTGTAGAGTTAGAAGCTTGGCTCTACATGAGATCTGATTACTTTTTGACATTGCGAGCCATATGATCTCGTCTTGGCAACATTTTACATGAAAATGTTTTTGGTGGGATATTAATATTACGTTGAACCATTTCTCTTTCAAAGTTAAAATTCTTAAAGGTTAATAATATATTAATGACGTATGCACTTGGCGGTACGTAATTCTGTCAACAAGATATACTCGTAAGTAAGGTACATTCACTTGAAGTCGTTTGCGCATAATGGATGTAGTAAAATTAAAGGGGGTAGTTGTGAATAATATGATTTGTTAGTATAACTTTAAATGTTTTAATATCCAGTCCCTACATTCAAAAAACGATTTTTTTTTATTATAAACCATAATGAGCTTTAAATAAATTGTTGATTTGTAAAATGTTGCGTACAATAAAGTTATAAATAAATAAACAAAAAAAATCTTAATTTGGTTTCCTCGTTTCGATATTACGAGTGATGATAACTATATAACATCGAATGAATCATAATTTCATCTGTTTCCGTACATATTGACAATCGCAGTATAGGTTTCGTCTTAAGTCGTCATAGTTTGCAGATCAGCAGATCAGTCGCATCAAATGTCTGGTGTAGGTTTCTGCTTGTTGATAGATGGCGCTCATTGTAAGTTTCAAATACTGACTCACGATGGCAAGATCACTATTACAGTGTATATAGTTACATGAGATTATTTCGGACATCGAAACAAAATCACAAATTAGTTACTATTTTTGGAGTTCTCTACCCCGTAACAGGCCGTAGGAACTTAATATTACTAAAACTCACCTGTACGTCGTTGTCACAGGACTGTCTTTTGAACTGTAATATTAAAATATTACTTGTTCAACGTGAAGGGTTGTGTTCGTTTGTTGTTTAAAAAAGAAGGAGGTTACTCAATTCGACCGTATATAAATATATATATATATATATATATATATATATATATATATATATATATATATACTATATATATATATATATATATTATGTATGTTCGGGGATAACTCCGTCGTTTAAGAATCGATTTTGATAATTCTTTTTTTGTTAGAAAGAAGATATCCCTAGTTTGGTAGCATGATAAGGAAACTAGGATCCCAGAGAAATCGAGGGAAACTTTCGAAAATCCGCATACCTTTTATCTGACTGTACCGACTTTATTTAAAGCCGATGTTGGTCACATTTAAATTTCATCAAGATCTAATTACAACTTTTGGAGTAATCTTTGATAATGCGTATTTACTTGACTATTTTTTCGTCTACCTACGTTGTATTGCTTGTCGATCTAGTTGACGACGTTTTTTTTGTTTGCGAGCAAACACAATTATCGAACTGAGATTTAATATGTTAAAATGTAAATTGTATGACGAGGTTTCGATTTCATTATATTAGTCGGTAGAGATTAATTGTGGACTTGTTAAATGTAGACCTACTGTCAATGGTGTATATATTGTAAATAATGGAAACTGAGTAGTAGAAATTTAGCGGTTGTTTAACCGCTAAATTTCGGAACACTATTTGTGCAGTTCCGTTTCCTAAAGGTTTCAATGGAACGACAGTAATAAAGCTCAACTCTACTCATCTTCCAGAGCTGTGTTTAGAAGAGTAACGGGACATTCAGAGACTACATATAGTTGAAATAGCCATAACGATAAACACTGATCATTAACTTTGTACGCCATTTCATTGTGTAATTGTTAGTGTGATTCATTATTAATCTTCACACAGCGATTCAGTATTGGTGACCGTCTGTAAGTGTCGTCTATGACGACGTTGAATATTTGTTTTGAAATTTATCATTTAAATATTTGTGAAAATTAGGGGAAGACCAACACAATTGTTGTGTTATGGACTTCCCGGAATTTTCAATTTTCGCAGTAATCGTAATCAACTTTATATATAAAAACAAAAATCTCGTTACCGCGATTCAAAATAAACAACCAACGATGAGTGCCATCTAGTAACAAGTAGAAACATACCAGTACATCCAATATTCACTGTGCTTGATATATTTGATTATACATATATATGTGTACGTATCATGTTTGTTCTTTTTTAACCGACTTCCAAAAAAGGAGGAGGTTCTTAATTCGACTGTATTTAATATGTACGATTTTTATTTTTGTGTTACCCACAATTAGGAATTCTAAACATTTTTGAATATCATATCAAAAATTGACCGCTCCAGCGGGATTCGAACCCGCGTCTTCGACATACCGTGTCGACGCTCTAGCCAATTAAGCTATGGAACGATATACTCGCCAGAGCGAAACTTTTGATATGATGATTTTTACTTTCGGTTTAAGCGAACCGTGGCGCCGTCTATAGTGAGTTCTTTACAGAGACTCGTAACTATTCAAAGTTTCATATTACAATGAAAATCTTTGACAGGAGACGACACCATGCTATTTTTAATATGTACGATTTTTATTTTTGTGTTACCCACAATTAGGAATTCTAAACATTTTTGAATATCATATCAAAAATTGACCGCTCCAGCGGGATTCGAACCCGCGTCTTCGACATACCGTGTCGACGCTCTAGCCAATTAAGCTATGGAACGATATACTCGCCAGAGCGAAACTTTTGATATGATGATTTTTACTTTCGGTTTAAGCGAACCGTGGCGCCGTCTATAGTGAGTTCTTTACAGAGACTCGTAACTATTCAAAGTTTCATATTACAATGAAAATCTTTGACAGGAGACGACACCATGCTATTTTTAATATGTACGATTTTTATTTTTGTGTTACCCACAATTAGGAATTCTAAACATTTTTGAATATCATATCAAAAATTGACCGCTCCAGCGGGATTCGAACCCGCGTCTTCGACATACCGTGTCGACGCTCTAGCCAATTAAGCTATGGAACGATATACTCGCCAGAGCGAAACTTTTGATATGATGATTTTTACTTTCGGTTTAAGCGAACCGTGGCGCCGTCTATAGTGAGTTCTTTACAGAGACTCGTAACTATTCAAAGTTTCATATTACAATGAAAATCTTTGACAGGAGACGACACCATGCTATTTTTAATATGTACGATTTTTATTTTTGTGTTACCCACAATTAGGAATTCTAAACATTTTTGAATATCATATCAAAAATTGACCGCTCCAGCGGGATTCGAACCCGAATCCCGCGAATTTTTGATATGATATTCAAAAATGTTTAGAATTCCTAATTGTGGGTAACACAAAAATAAAAATCGTACATATTAAAAATAGCATGGTGTCGTCTCCTGTCAAAGATTTTCATTGTAATATGAAACTTTGAATAGTTACGAGTCTCTGTAAAGAACTCACTATAGACGGCGCCACGGTTCGCTTAAACCGAAAGTAAAAATCATCATATCAAAAGTTTCGCTCTGGCGAGTATATCGTTCCATAGCTTAATTGGCTAGAGCGTCGACACGGTATGTCGAAGACGCGGGTTCGAATCCCGCTGGAGCGGTCAATTTTTGATATGATATTCAAAAATGTTTAGAATTCCTAATTGTGGGTAACACAAAAATAAAAATCGTACATATTAAAAATAGCATGGTGTCGTCTCCTGTCAAAGATTTTCATTGTAATATGAAACTTTGAATAGTTACGAGTCTCTGTAAAGAACTCACTATAGACGGCGCCACGGTTCGCTTAAACCGAAAGTAAAAATCATCATATCAAAAGTTTCGCTCTGGCGAGTATATCGTTCCATAGCTTAATTGGCTAGAGCGTCGACACGGTATGTCGAAGACGCGGGTTCGAATCCCGCTGGAGCGGTCAATTTTTGATATGATATTCAAAAATGTTTAGAATTCCTAATTGTGGGTAACACAAAAATAAAAATCGTACATATTAAAAATAGCATGGTGTCGTCTCCTGTCAAAGATTTTCATTGTAATATGAAACTTTGAATAGTTACGAGTCTCTGTAAAGAACTCACTATAGACGGCGCCACGGTTCGCTTAAACCGAAAGTAAAAATCATCATATCAAAAGTTTCGCTCTGGCGAGTATATCGTTCCATAGCTTAATTGGCTAGAGCGTCGACACGGTATGTCGAAGACGCGGGTTCGAATCCCGCTGGAGCGGTCAATTTTTGATATGATATTCAAAAATGTTTAGAATTCCTAATTGTGGGTAACACAAAAATAAAAATCGTACATATTAAAAATAGCATGGTGTCGTCTCCTGTCAAAGATTTTCATTGTAATATGAAACTTTGAATAGTTACGAGTCTCTGTAAAGAACTCACTATAGACGGCGCCACGGTTCGCTTAAACCGAAAGTAAAAATCATCATATCAAAAGTTTCGCTCTGGCGAGTATATCGTTCCATAGCTTAATTGGCTAGAGCGTCGACACGGTATGTCGAAGACGCGGGTTCGAATCCCGCTGGAGCGGTCAATTTTTGATATGATATTCAAAAATGTTTAGAATTCCTAATTGTGGGTAACACAAAAATAAAAATCGTACATATTAAAAATAGCATGGTGTCGTCTCCTGTCAAAGATTTTCATTGTAATATGAAACTTTGAATAGTTACGAGTCTCTGTAAAGAACTCACTATAGACGGCGCCACGGTTCGCTTAAACCGAAAGTAAAAATCATCATATCAAAAGTTTCGCTCTGGCGAGTATATCGTTCCATAGCTTAATTGGCTAGAGCGTCGACACGGTATGTCGAAGACGCGGGTTCGAATCCCGCTGGAGCGGTCAATTTTTGATATGATATTCAAAAATGTTTAGAATTCCTAATTGTGGGTAACACAAAAATAAAAATCGTACATATTAAAAATAGCATGGTGTCGTCTCCTGTCAAAGATTTTCATTGTAATATGAAACTTTGAATAGTTACGAGTCTCTGTAAAGAACTCACTATAGACGGCGCCACGGTTCGCTTAAACCGAAAGTAAAAATCATCATATCAAAAGTTTCGCTCTGGCGAGTATATCGTTCCATAGCTTAATTGGCTAGAGCGTCGACACGGTATGTCGAAGACGCGGGTTCGAATCCCGCTGGAGCGGTCAATTTTTGATATGATATTCAAAAATGTTTCGACTGTATTTTTTTTTTTTTTTTTATGTTACATCAGAACTTTTGACCGGGTAGACCGATTTCGACAAATTTTGTTTTAATCGAAAGGTTTTATGTGCCAATTGGTCCCATTTAAATTTATTTGAGATCTAACAACTACTTTTCGATTTATATCTAATAATGCGTTTTTACTTGACGCTTTTTTCGTCGACCTACGTTGTATTATACCACATAACTTTCTACTGGATGTATCGATTTTGATAATTCTTTTTTTGTTGGAAAGGGGATATCCTTAGTTTGATATCATGATAAGAAAACCAGGATATGATGATGGGATCCTAGACAAATCGAGGGAAACTCTCGGAAATCCGTAATAACTTTTTACTGGGTGTACCGATTTTGATAATTTTTAATTTAATCGAAAGCTGATGTTTATCATGTGGTTACATACAAATTTTATCGAGATCTGATAACTACTTTTTGAGTAATCTTTGATAACGCGTAGTTGCTTGACTATTTTTTCGTCGATCTACGTTGTATTACTTGTCGATGTAATTGAAGTCGGTTTTTTTTTCGTTTGCGAGCAAACACAATTATTCTAGGTAATGAAAATGCATCACATTTGCATACATAACGTTTCTCTGCAAATAATACAGATAATTACGCTGCTGCACCTACCTTTTCAATGCATATTTTTGTTTTTCTAAAGGTTCTCTTCGAGAGATCGCTACTAAGCGATAAGACCGCTTTTGTACATTACTATGTCTATGTTTAAATAACTGTTTTATGTAAATCTTTCTTAAGTGGCGTGCAATAAAGTATATTCTATTCGAGACTACACTACGAGTTTATAATGAACGTTGTTGTTGATGAGGAAGGTTGTTGAGGAAGAGGTTCTCAATTCGACTGTATTTTTTATGTATGTTACTTCAGAACTTTTGACTGTGAGGACCACTTTCGATAAAAAGAAAATTTAGTCGAAATGTGGTGCGTGTTATTTGGTCCCATTTAAATTTATTTGAGATCTAACAAAAACATTTCGAGTTATATCTAATAATGCGTTTTTACTTGACTATTTTTTCCTTTACGTACATAAACGTACGTATACTACGTATAAAAGCAAATTAATTAAACAACCATTTAAAATATTAAATTAAGATCATAATGTTACAACACTCAGGCACGTTCCGCGGATGCGAGAGAGTAAATGTCCGGCACTATGTGTGTTATACACGACGATGTTCTAGTGACAATGTTTGTTACAACTACGAGTGCACGGTAATATAAAACTTGTTGAAACTATTGTTAAATAAAATAATAATTTAAGAAAAAAAACCAAAACCCCGCCTGCGTGGATAACAACTAATAGAAAATCAACTGAAAAAGCTGGAACAAGATAAAAATTCAATATGCACACAAAGTCAACGAAATAAATAGAAACAATATCAAACATTTTATGCTGTACATTTAAAATATATTAATACGGTTGTCCTTCGAAACTTTATGCAACGTCGTAGATAATATGCAGTCGGAGGCATAAAATTGAAGGATAAGTCAAATCATTCTCCCTTGTTCCAGCTTTTTCAGTTGATTTTCTATTAGTTGTTCTTCACGCAGGCGGGTTTCTTGTTTTTTTTTTTAATTATTATTGTATTTATGTCTTTTTAGTCAGACAAATTACGTAATCGGTTCAATTCATTAAAACAGTTTAAATCATGTGGTTGATTAAGTAATTTTTTAGGGTCAAGAGAACTGATAGCAAGCCCGGAGAAAGATCTCAACTCTGCTCAAAGCAACGTAAGCCTGACTTTTAGCAAATATGTGACTGCTTACGTTAACAACTATTAGTTTTAATATAATGAAATTATTATTAAAATTGTTTGTTTGTATTTGGTATTATGTATTTGTTATTGATTTTATTAATGTAATTGTAAATTGGTGTGACATTTATTAATTTTTATGTGTAATTTTAATTGTATATTTTTTTTACCCATTGTATTTTATTAGAAAGGCTACACCCCGAAGTTGATCGTCGCCTAGGAGGCGAGTTTGGCATGGCATAGGCGTGGGAAAGAGCAAAGTGCACATTTTTTAAACTTTAATATTGTATTTCTTTATTAGTATTTCGGTAATAATAATCATGATATACCTTTTTTAAAATTCTTGTACTGTGCCCTTCAATTTGATACTCATATTGTAGTATTCGAGAAAAAAAATTTTTTTTTTCATTAACTACAATGGCTTCGCGCAGCCACCATGTTTGATTTTTTTAATGTCACCTATCTAAGAACACTTGGGCAGCTAAGACGAACCTAACGATACCTCAATTATGTAAATCCGTTCAGTGGTTCTGGAAATATGAGGTAGTAAAGAATATTACATACAAACATACATACATACAAGATACGCGCGAAAAACATAACCCTTCCTTGGCAGTCGGGTAATTAGTCAAAATCAATCAGAACCTAGTACCACACGAGTAACGTTGTAACTGTTTACTCGCATGGTTCTAGATTCTGCTAATCGAAATTATTATAAATAACTTTATATACAAGAACAAAAATCTAGCCAGCGCGATCCAATATTTGTAATCCATGAACGCCATCTATCAACAAGTGGAAACACACACCGAATATTAATTTGTATAATTTTGTTAAGGGTTAATTTCAATTATAATTCGCATTTAAAAAACATTTATTCAATGTTTTGTAACAACCAATTACTTCTAGATTTAAAATGTATGTTAATCTCGTAATATCCTGAAAATCGTCGTTTTCTTTGCGGCCCCGTAATAAGATAATTGACTTTATGGTATCATGAATATGTATTATAATGAATAATTAATTTCGGTTCGTATGTTTTTACAAAAAAAAATTGTAGTTTCTTAAAAGATTTCATTACTTTTTTATCAGTAAAAATGAGGTATTATTTTAACATCTGTTAAGTTTGAGACGGAATATGAGACGGTTCTCGTGAAATTTAAGATATAAGATGAAAATTAATATTTTTATATAAGAATTTAAATTGGTTATTTTCATTACTAAAACTATTTAAAACGGGATATTTTTTTTTATTTTTAATTTGCGAAGCTCGATATTACGACATTATCTATGAACGTCTTGTTCGCGATACCTTAGTTGCGGGTAGATGTTGACGGCACAGAAGTGTCCATACCGGACTACCTCCTTTCTCGTACGCTTGCTGCGCAAACACTCGTCACCACTACTATTGTCACTTTCACCCCTACTATTTTCGAGTTATTAGATGGCATTCATCTGCAGCTTTATATGATAACATTTTGATTCCTGATTGATGAAGAAGGAGGTTCTTAATTCGACTGTATTTTATTTTTTTATACCTCTAGTTTGATGAAGTCTTTTAAAATTATGACAATATAGTCTCATAGGTAGTAACTATAACTTGTAATAATTATGTCTCCATCAGTACTTCTATCCACTGACGGTGGTTTAAAATGATTTACAAACGAACGGTTCGATTAATTTTGATCAAAATTTAACGAATCGTTTCTGAGCTATATCTAATAATGCGTACTTGTCGATATAAATTGGAGAAGGTATTTTAACCGACTTAAAAAAGGTGGAGGTCTTAAAGTCGATTGTATTTTTTAAATGTATGTTACCTCAGAACTTTTGACCGAGTGGACTGATTTCGATGATTTTTTTTTAGCGAAAGGTGGTGGACGTAATGTGGTTCCATTTAAATTTAATTGATATCTAACTAAGATTTAATATGATAAAATGTAAATTGTTTTGACAAGGTTTCAATTTTAGTATATTAGTCGGTAGAGATTAATTGTGGATTTGTTAAATGTACACCTACAGTCAATAAAGTATGTATATTGTAAATAATGGATGCTGAGTAGGAGAAATTTAACGGTCGTTTAACCACTAAATTTCAGAACACATTTCCGTTGCAAAATTTCAATGGAACGACGGTACTAAAACTCTACTGTCCGCTCATCTACAGAGTTGTGTTTAGAAGAGTAATGGGACATTCAGAGACTACATATAGTTGAAATAGCTATAACGATAAACACTGATCATTAGCTTTGTACGCCATTTCATTGTGTGATTGTAAGTGTAATTCGTTTATTAATCTTCTCACAGCGATTCAGTATTGGTAACCGTGTGTAAGTATCGTCTGTGACGACGTTGAATATTTGTTTTGAAATTTATAATTTAAATATTTGCGAAAATAAGGAGGTTGCATAACGATGCGTTATGCACTCTCCAAGATTTTCAATTTTCGAAGTGATCGTAATTAACTTTATATATAAAAATAAAAATCTCGTTACCGCGATTCAAAATAAGCAACCAACGATAAGTGCCACCTAGTAATAAGTAGAAATATAACAGTTCACATTAATATTGACTGTGCTTGATCTGCGAAACTTTATTGAAGGCAAAATTATATAAAATAATATAACTTTGGCACAACTGAAACCAATCAATCAATCAAAAATTATTTCGGTAACTATAGCAGATAGAATGACGTAAGTAGACCAAACAAAATCCTTCTTTTTTCTCTGATAATGCCCAGCAAGAAAAAATATAACTCGACTCGTATTATATAATTTGTCACAGGAGGCACAGAAAATATGCGTTATGTTTTGACTTGTTGATAGATAGGACTCATGAATAAAAACAAACTCTAAATCGCGGTGGCAATATTTTTAGGTAACTCTTATATTATGAGCCGACGAATAAAAAAAAATTACTTATCCTATCTAAGCTCAAAATTTGACCGTTTATTGGCATAATTTAAAGACTAGTCGATTTATATTACAGTAGAAAAAGGTAATTATGAAATTGGTGTTTTATCTTCTTAACACTAAAGGAGGCGTGGGCAGAACCTCCGTAGTTGTCAAGTAGATATATTTTAACAACATTCATGTAACCAAAACAGTCAATTGAGATAGTGTGGACCAGTGAGTTAATATTACGTTGAACAATTTTTTTCGCAAAATTAAAATTTATAAAGTGAATAATGCTATTTAATGACAAGATATAATTCTAACGCGTCGACATACTATGAGTAAAGTTCGCTATCATGTGTACATAATAACAACCGGGACTGACAGCCTAGCGTGTTCTCCGAGGCTAGGTTGGGAGAACCACAAGGATTAACAACTAGACCGAAAATAAATATTTGTATAAACATAAATATCCACTCCGAGCGGAAATAGAACCCGCGACCGTCGGTGTTTAGGCGCCGCCGACACGGCACATGCACCATTGTATCAAAGCGGTCGTCAAACAGCAAAAGGTAACTGCTGTAAATTGTTGAGAAATTCCCTCGAGTGCTTATGGGCTCCATCATCAAACCTGGTCCTGCGACACAGATGATCACACAGCAGGTAATCGCTATAAATCGTTGAAAAGTTCCCTCGACTATCTTTCGCCTCCATCATCAGACTTTAATGGCACTTGTAACTCATATAGGTGCAAAGTTCTCATCAATAGAAACGAATTAAGTTCAAACAGCAGGTAATTGATATAAATCGTTAAAGAGTTCCCTCGACTATCTTTTGTCTCCATCATCAGACTATAATGGCACGCAAGTCAAAACACAACAAATATTAACTTTGCCCCCTGTGATAAATTATATAATATAAGTCGAGTTATATTTTTTGTGATGGGCATTATCAGAGAAAAAAAGGGTTTTGTTTGGTCTACTTACGATATTCTACCTGTATAGTTACGGATATAATTTTTGATTGATTGATTGATTGATTGATTTAATGGCTTTCAGTTGTGCCAAAGTTATGTCTTTTTAACCGACTTCCAAAAAAGGAGGAGGTTCTCAATTCGACTGTATTTTTTTTATGTATGTTACATCAGAACTTTTGACCGGGTGGACCGATTTCGACAAAATTTTCTTTAATCGAAAGGTGGTGTGTGCCAATTGGTCCCACTTAAATTTATTTGAGATCTAACAATTACTTTTCGAGTTATATCTAATAATGCGTTTTTACTTGACGCTTTTTTCGTCGACCTACGTTGTATTATATCGCATAACTTTCTACTGGATGTACCATACTATGATGTTTTCTACTGGATGATAGTACCATGATAAGGAAACCAGGATCAGAGATCCTGGTTTTCTTATCATGGTATCAAACTAGGGATATCTCCTTTCCAACAAAAAAAGAATTATCAAAATCGGTTGAAATAGCAATAACGATAAAAACTGATCGTTAATTTTGTAATGGCGTGTGATTCAATTAGAAATCTTCTCACAGAAATCCCGTATTGGTAACCATCTGTGTCGTCTGTGACGACGTTGAGTATTTATTTTGAAATTTATAATTTAAATATTTGCGAAAATTTGGAAAGCCTAATAACGATGCGTTATACGGCACTCCAAGATTTTCAATTTTGGAAGTGATCGTAATTAACTTTACATATAAAACTAAAAATCTCGTTACCGCGATTCACAATAAGCAACCAACGATGAGTGCCATCTAGTAACAAGTAGAAACATACCATAACTTTATTTAAGACAAAATTTTGTACTGCAGGTGTTAATATTTGTAACAGTATCTAGTATTTTATTTTATTTTATATAACTTTTTTATTGGCCAATACATATCAAATACATTATAATTAGCAATTTAAGTACCACGAAAACCGCGGGTTTATTTGGGTACAGAGAGTCACTCAGTTAATAAATAATAATAATTTTTGTAACAGAATCTAGTATTTTATTTTATATAACTAGGTCTGAAAACCCCCATAACTAAGTCTTCGCATTCCTGTGTCAGAGACCTGGAAACACACTTAGTGAAGACAAAAAAACATTCAAACCACGATAATCACCTGTATGGCACATACAGACATGTGCCACGAGTGAAAGATGGAGCGAGAAGACTGGCGACTACAAACTGCGCCCACGGGGTTGACAATGAGATATAACCACAAATAAAAGCAAAACGAAGTCAATGTTAATAGTTTGTAACTTCAGGACATTTTATAACCGACTTCAAAAAAGGGCGAGGCTATCAATTCCACTGTATTTTATGTGCGTCACCCCAGTACTTTGTATTGGATTGACCGATTTCGATGATTCTTTTTTTAATTGAAAGGTGGTGCTTATCATGTGTTCTTGTTTAAATGAAATCTAACAAGAACTTTTTGAATTATCTCTAACAATGCGTATTTACTTGACTGCGTCTACTTGCATTGTGTTATTTGGTCGATGTAATTGAAGTCGGTTTTTTCTTTTGGGAGCAAACACAATTACACAAATTGCTTTCGCTGTTTAAATTTGTAAATAAATAATAAGCGTTAAAATGTTATTATAATCATAGAAGTCAATTCTATGCAATTCTTTTCTGATTTATAATTTTAATTAATCAATTTAATATTGCAACGATTCTAATGCGTGTAACGTCCCACCAATAAGAACGCAGTATGACAATGTCTTCATGTAATGTATATTGGTAGGAAAATCAAGTTGATGTAAGCGTGTTCCGGTCGATAAAAATATTAGATTCCTTGTAGTAGTGAATGATAGCCTTTGTATCGTAGGGGAAATTCACTCAAAATTGTGCCGTACGTTTTAAATTGGAATAATTTCTTAAGCTCTCAATAAAGCTCATTTTCATACTGTCTTATTTTGTCATTTTTATGTGACGGTAGTTTAAAATTAAATTAGGAATCTACCGACACAATAATTATTTTTTGTAAACACGTCCATTAGGTCTTTATTTCATTTTATTTCGCTGTTGTCTGTAATTTCTCATCATGGCTTATAATAGAAGAACTGTAGACTTAGATAAGGTCAAAGTTTCTGCTGTTTTTAAAAATATAAACGAGACACCTTCTCTAATGTATACAACTTCTTTATGGTAAATGTTAAATTTTTAAGCAAAACTGTTAAGCGCCACTCGCAGGACCTTAAATCAATTTTTCAAAATTAATATATCTACTTAACGTATATACAAGAACAAAAATCTTGCCAGCGCGGTTCTTTATTCGTAATCGAAAAACAAAAAGCAGTTTGAACAGTTACAGATGGTCCACTTCGAGAAACTTATATTTAAGACGATCTTTGTCTCATTACTCTAAACAGTGTTATTACAGTTTATATTCAACTCTACAGCAAGTTTTAATTAAATATTAAAATTCATACTACAAGCCGCGATAAGAGCGTTCCCTCGCGGATGTAGCTCAGACCAATCGTCTTGATACTTTCAATTCTTGCTAAAGTGGGTATAATTAAATATTCATGATGTTACTCTAATATGAGGTATATCTACAATTGTTGTGCTGTAAATGTCGCAATGAAAATCGAATGAAATTCGTAATTCTTCTTGACAATTATACGTGTTGTTTGTCTTGTATGAACATTCAGTTTTCTTTTGATTACTCAAGTATTCATTTCACAATAAATTGAATGATATATGTACCTATGTATAGTCGCATACATGTGTGTTTCACGTTCATAATATCTAAACCTCTTCTGGGAGATCAATATTTTTATACAAATGACTACATGTTGAAGTAAAAATTAAATATTAAGTGAAATATACTGTTTCTATCTGTAACGATAAAAAATTAATTTTATTTTTCAAAGTATCAAAATCACGGAAACATCGGACGATCTTGTTCAGTTCTAAGATCAAATTGTGTGAATCAGTTCTGTGAACCGTCGCACCGTGAAGATCGAGCAAAGCGACGCAGATTTCAACTAACAATAATATTATCCGTTTACGAAGCGGGCTTAATGAAATTTAATGCTTAAAGTTATATATTTTTATTTAACCGACTTCAAAAAAGGAGGAGGTTACTCAATTCGACCGTATATATATATATATATATATATATATATATATATATATATATATATATATGTATATACATATATATTATGTATGTTCGGGGATAACTTCGTCGTTTATGAACCGAATTTGATAATTCTTTTTTTTTTTGGAAAGGACATATCCTAAGTAAAATACCATAATAAGGAAACCAGGATCTGATGATGGGATCCTAGAGAAATCGAGAGAAACCCTTGAAAACCCAAATAAATCTGATTACAACTTTTGAAGTAATCTTTGATAATGCGTATTTACTTGACTATTTTTTCGTCTACCTACGTTGTATTACTTATCAATGTAATTGAAGTCGGTTTTTCTTCGTTTGCCTGCAAACACAATTATATTATTTAATGTATGTTACCTCAGAACTTTTGACCGAGTGGACTAATTTCGATGATTTTTTTGTTTTTTTTTTTAGCGAAAGGTGTTGGACGTAATGTTTGTAGGTTCCATTTAAATGTAATTGATATCTAACAAGTACTATTCGAGTCATATCTAATAACGCGTATTTACTTAACTAGTTTTTCGTATGTACCCACGTTGGACTTCTTATCGATCTAGTTGATAACATTTTTTTTTGTTTGCGAGCAGACACAATTATCGAACTGAGATTTAATATGATAAAATGTAAATTGTTTTGACAAGTTTCGATTTCCGTATATTAGTCGGTAGAGATTAATTGTGGACTTGTTAAATGTATACCTACTGTCAGTAATGTATATATTGTAAATAATGGATACTGAGTAGTAGAAATTAGAATTAGAACACTATTTGTGCAGTTTCGTTTCCCATAGGTTTCAATAGAACGACAGTAATAAAACTCCACTCTCTGCTCATCTCACAGAGCTGTGTTTAGAAGAGTAACGGGACATTCAGAGACTACATATAGTTGAAATAGCTATAACGATAAACACTGATCATTAGCTTTGTACGCCATTTCATTCTGTGATTGTAAGTGTGATTCGATTATTAATCTTCTCACAGCGATTCAATATTGGTGACCGTCTGTAAGTGCCGTCTATCATGATCACGACTTTGAATATTTGTTTTGAAATTTATAATTTAAATATTTGCGAAAATAAGGAGATTGCATAACGATGCGTTATGCACTCTCCAAGATTTTCAATTTTCGAACTAATCGTAATTAACTTTATATATAAAAATAAAAATCTCGTTACCGCGATTCAAAATAAGCAACCAACGATGAGTGCCATCTAGTAACAAGTAGAAATATACCAGTTCACCTTAATATTGACTGTGCTTGATCTGTGAAACTTTATTGAAGGCAAAATTATATAAAATAATATAACTTTGGCACAACTGAAACCAATCAATCAATCAAAAATTATTTCGGTAACTATAGCAAATAGAATGACGTAAGTTGACCAAACAAAATCCTTCTTTTTTCTCTGATAATGCCCAGCAAGAAAAAATATAACTCGACTCGTATTATATAATTTGTCACAGGAGGCACAGAAAATATGCGTTATGTTTTGACTTGTTGATAGATAGGACTCATGAATAAAAACAAACTCTAAATCGCGGTGGCAAGATTTTTAGGTAAATCGTATATTATGAGCCGACGAATAAAAAAAAATTTACTTATCCTATCTAAGTTCAAAATTTGACCGTTTATCGGCATAATTTCGCCTATCTATCTCCAAAATTAATTTGACCGCTCTTAATTTAAAGACTAGTCGATTTTTATTACAGTAGAAAAAGGTAATTATGAAATTGGTGTTTTATCTTCTTAAGACTAAGGAAGGCGTGGGCAGAATGTCCGTAGTTGTTAAAGTAGATATATTTTAACAACATTCATGTAACCAAAAAAGTCAATTGTGAAAGTGTGGACCAGTGAGTTAATATTACGCTGAACAATTTTTTTCGTAAAATTAAAATTCTTAAAGTGAATAAAGCTATTTAATGATAAGATATAATTAAAATACATTTGCTTGAAATTATTTACGCATTCCGATTGGGGTTAATTCAATGGATTTTAATTATATTAAAAGGGGTAGGTGTGAATAATATTATTCGATAGTATAATTTTAAATACTTTTAAGTACGGTTTCTATATTCAAAAAACGATTACGTTGTAATTACGGAACTTAATATCTTAAATATAAATTTTTGATTTGTAAAATGTGGTGTACGAGTACAATAAAGAATTTTTTAATCATAAAATAATTGTCATTACTTACGTCTCCTTGTTACGATAATTGTTATGAGTGAAGATAATTATTCAACATCAAGTTAAACGCAATCTTATCTATTTCCATACAAATTAATAATAACGGTAAAAAATCAGTCTTAAGGGCAGTTCGCAAATGAGCAGGTCCGACGTATTGAATGTTTGCTGTTTGTTGCAACTTATTGATGGACAGCGTGAGTTTATTAATAAAATAAATTAGTAAACACATGTCTTGTGTGGGCTACGCCATAACTTTCATTTATTACATTAATTATATATCTGCAATTAGTTTCAACTTTTGCGGGAAATTATCAGAAATGAGAGATTGAAACCGTCTGGTAAGCGGTACATGAACGAGACCTCTTCCGCTGTCAAAAGTATCGTAACATTCGTAACTGACTTTACATAGAAGGAATAAAATCTTAACAATACGATTAATTATTCGTAACAGACCAATCAACGACTGAGCATTCCTAGACATGTTCGCTGTATGTTGCAACTGGTTAATAGATGGTGCTCATGGTTCGAGCAAAGCTAGGCCAATCAAACAAAAGCGAATGTACCGTGTATGTTTCTACTTGGTAACAGGTGGCACTCATCACATTACAAATCGCGGTGGCAAGGTTTTCATTATTGTGTTCATTATCAATCATGAGAATGTCTTGCTTTGCTAGTGTTAGCAAAGTAGTTAATGTGTAGTTAGCACTGTAGCTAGCGCTAATAGTTCATAAGATACTGTGTATTCACTACAATTTTTCTAATTCCGTCCCCTATCACCATGTAGGAGAAGCGGAACCCTAATACATTTTTTTACGTAACATAATATTAATATGTAAAAATTAACATGGGTCGCTACTCGTGACGATTGACCTGTTCACACAATTTACCTGATATAACTCGACTTATATAGCTTATCGCAGGAGGCACAGATAATATTCACTGTGTTTTTACTCGATAATAGATAATAGAACTCACGTGTGTTGCCTATATTCACCACGCTGGGGAGGTTACGCTATTTTTGGCGCGAACTTATGGAGGCCTATCTCCAGCAATGGACTGCGTTAGGCTGATGTGTGTTTGTGCCTGTGTATTGTGTGTGTTTCCGGACCCCGACACAAAAATAAATCCTAGTGGGCACTGTTGAGTATGGAGCGTTTATATATATATAAAGCTCCCCCCCATTCAGTTTTGCCGATACATTGTCAAACACATTAATCTGCTTAAACCAAAAAATTGTAATGCAGCCATATAATAAAATATTTATTCGTCTATGGAACTAGTGGCTATAAGTTTTATCTTGTCGATAGATGGCACTCATGGTAGCTTATCTGAATCGCGGTGGAAAGATTGTTGTCACAATGTATGAAGTCAAGATAGGTGAACACTTGGTATTTCACAGTATGTTTTTTTTTTTGTCTTATAACATACACACACGGTCGTTTGTTCCTATGGTAAGCAACTTAATGCTCGTGTTACATGTAACAGCCGACTGTTGAATATTTATTTGTTAAATATACATCGAAATAATGCATATACATATAAATAAATAAATACAAATATTACTACTACCAGACTCAGGCGGAAATCGAACCGGCAACCCGTGGAGCAGTAAGGAGGACCCCTACAAACTGCGCCAACGGGCTAGTCTATGCACAATGTGCGTTATAATAGTAGATATACAAACAAGTAAAAACGAAACAAACTCAATTATAATAGCTTGTTATCTTAGGGCATTTACTTTTTATTTTTATTTTTAACTAATTTCAAAAAAGTAGGAGGTTATCAATTCCACTGTTATTGTAAGTGTCTTACCCGAGAACTTTTTACTGCATGGGACCTAGTTCGATGATTCTTTTTTTTAATAAATAAAAAAATACAATACGATTGAGAATCTTCTGCTATCTTGGAAGTCGGATAAAATTAAAGAAATACACACACGTGTTACAAGGAAAACCAATTTTAATTATTATTTATGTCAATCTTGTTACAGCCGGACGAAGATGTTTAGTAACAAAGTAAGGAACTTTGTTACTTAACATCGTAACACACAACACAATATGAGCTATGAGCTGACGGAAATCTGGAACGTGGCAATTTTTTTTTAAATCGGATGACTACTTTTTGAGTAACCTTTGATAACGCGTACTTACTTGACTATTTTTTCGTCTACCCACGTTGTATTATTGGGTTACATTACTAGTCAATGTAATTGAAGTCGCTTTTTTTCTCATTAGCGAGCAAACACAATTATTGAACTGAACTTTAATGTGCTTAAATATTAATTGTTGTGACAAGATTACGAGGTCTTTACATATAGACTAACTGACGACTTTTCAAATGTATACCTACTGTAAATAATGTAAATAATGGATACCGACATACGTAAATAACTGCTAAGTTTCAAAACGCTATTTGTGCAGTTTCGTTTCCCAAAGGTATGTGTGGAAAGCTGTCTGTTCGTCACACAGAGCTGTGGTTAGAAGAGCAATGGGACATTCAGAGACCACAAACAATTGAAATAGCTATAATAGCGATAAACACCAATCATTATCTTTGTTCGCCATTTCATTGTGCAATTGTAAGTGTAATTCAATTATTATTCCATTTTTGGCGCGAACTTGTGGAGGCCTATGTCCAGCAGTGGACTGTATAGGCTGTAATGTTGATGATGAATTATTATTCTTCTCACAGCGATTCAGTATTGGTAGCCGTCTCTCGTAAGTGTCGTCTATGACGACGTTGAATATTTGTTTTGAAATTTATAATTTAAATATATCTGAAAATTTGAGAAGGTACTCATAACCTTGCTGCGTTATGAGCTCCAACCAAATTTTCAATTTTTAAAGAGATCGTAATCAACTTTATATATAATAAAATAAATGTCGTTAACGCGACTCAAAATAAGCAACCAACGATGAGTGCCATCTAGTAACAAGTAGAAACATACCAGTAAATCCAATATTGATTGTGCTTGATATATTGATTATACATATATATGTGTATGTATCATGTCTGTGGGATTGATGGCTCAGAGTAAAATAACAGAAATACTTGTATTAATTTATTTAAAACAAAAGCTAACCGCACCGTCTTTCTACCGCTCGTATCCCTCGCTAGAATCAGTATGGCGCCCCTTCCTTTTTCCATACCTCACTCGCTCATACTTACACTCTCTCTCTCTTTCACTCACGCTTACGTTCCGTTTCCCACATGTATGATCTTTTTTCTAGGTAATGAAAATGCATCATGTTTGCTGCCTACATAACATTTATCTGCAAATAATACAGATAATTACGCTGCTGCTCCTACCTTTTCAATGTATATTTTCGTTTTTCTAAAGGTTCTCTTCGAGAGATCGCTACTAAGCGATAAGATCGCCTTTGTACATTACTATCTCTATGTTTAAATAACTGTTTTATGTAAATCTTTCTTAAGTGGCGTGCAATAAAGTATATTCTATTCGCGACTACACTACGAGTTGATAATGAACGTTGTTGTTGAAAATGTATATTGATTCTGTAATATTCTGAAAGTCGTCGGTTTTCTCGGGCCCCATAATAATATAACAGTCTTTACAGAATCATGAATAGGTATTAAAATAGCTTATTAATTACGGTTCGTATTCTTTCACAGAGAAAGGAAAAGTTTTTTAAAGAGAATTTAATTTGTTTTTGTCAGTAAAAATAAGGTACTGTTTTAACATCTGCTAAGTTAACGTTAAGTTGAAGCGCAACAAGGAACTATTCCATTTAATATTAGGGTAAAATGATAAATTAGAAGTTATAATAAAAAATTATTTATGTCGTTACCCCAGTAATATTTCACTGCGTATTACAAATATTATTATATGAATACATTTAAATACATATGTAAATATATAATACAATTAGCAATTTTTTCAAAGTCGGGTTTTAGTTTCTGTGGCCACGTAGGTATGTCGGTGACATGTAACGTGTGTCGTCCACTCGACCATCTGTCTTGAATGTGTTCGCTTTAGTCTCTTACCTACATGTTGTTCTTTTCAATTCAAACGTACCTGTAACAAACAGATCTATTGTCAATAAAAGTTTTAATACAAAAAATAATTTTTAACAAAAAAAAACCGACTTCAAACAGGAAACTAAAAAGTGAAAAATAAATTTACTTAGTACAAAGTAATTCGTATTTTGATTTAGTTAATCAGAAATGATTAAATAAATATTTTATAATTTTGAAGTCGGTGCCAAGTAAAACAATAACTACTCTAGTATCTACTCATAAGTTGTATTCAGTTTTCTTTCATAATTTGTTTCATTGACTACTAGGTTGAATACTGTTATTATTCTGTTATTGTTTTGACATATCTAATAATATTTTTTGTACTTGTTTGTTGTGTGTGTGTTGTTTGTATTTGTTATTGTAGCCAGGTTGTTGCAGTATTTACTTGGCACCAACTTCAAAATTATAAAATATTTATTTAATCATTTCTGATTAACTAAATCAAAATACGAATTACTTTGTACTAAGTAAATTTATTTTTCACTTTTTAGTTTCCTGTTTGAAGTCGGTTTTTTTTGTTAAAAGTTATTTTATTTTACAATTTTTAGTGATGGGTAGACCTAACAAGGATGCTTTTTCTCTTGTCTCGGGGGACCGGAAACATACAAAATACACAAGCACAAAGACAATGACAAACATCTATATGGCCAATACAAATATCTGTCGTGCGCGGAGATTGAACCCACTAACGCCAGCGCAACAGCCGGTGCTGTGACCGGTGCGCTAACGCGTCGACATACTATGAGTAAAGTTCGCTATCAGGTGTACGTAATAACAACCGGGACTGACAGCCTAGCGTGTTCTCTGAGATTAAACACTAGACCGAAAATAAATATTTGTATAAACATAAATATCCACTCCGAGCGGGAATAGAACCCGCGACCGTCGGTGTTTAGGCGCCGCCGACACGGCACATGCACCATTATATCAAAGCGGTCGTCAAACAGCAAAAGGTAACTGCTGTAAATTGTTGAGAAATTCCCTCGAGTGTTTATGGGCTCCATCATCAAACCTGGTCCTGCGACACAGATGATCACACAGCAGGTAATTGCTATAAATCGTTAAAAAGTTCCCTCGACTATCTTTCGTCTCAATCATCGGACTGTAATGGCACTTGTAACTCATATAGGTGCAAAGTTCTCATCAATAGAAACGAATTAAGTTCAAACAGCAGGTAATTGCTATAAGTCGTTGAAGAGTACCCTCGACTATCTTTTGTCTCCATCATCAGACTGAAATGGCACTTATAACTCATACATATGCAAAGTTCTCATCAATAGAAACGAATTAAGTTCAAACAGCAGGTAATTGCTATAAATCGTTAAAGAGTTCCCTCGACTATCTTTTGTCTCCATCATCAGACTATAATGGCACTTATAACTCATACATATGCAAAGTTCTCATCAATAGAAACGAATTAAGTTCAAAAACCAGGTAATTGCTATAAATTTTTAAAGAGTTCCCTCTACTATCTTTCTTCTCCATCATCAGATCGACTCCAGACCTTTATTAAATAGTAGTGCTTTATAGTACTTAATGAAAACATGATTAAATTTACTAGTCACCCTTACGATTTTTGAAAGTTTCCCTAGATTTCTCTAGGATCCCATCATCAGATCCTGGTCTCCTTATCATGGTACCAAACTATGAATATCTCCTTTCCAACAAAAAAAGAGTTATCAAAATCGGTTTCTCAATCAAGATTTATGCTTATTAAATAAATCCTCTCTGATATTAGCACACAGTCAAACAAACTTATGAGCTATATAACAATATTATGGATAGGTATGTGTAGCAATTGACCTGTCTGTGTAAAAATAAAGATATTCATCAGACGGGCGTTAATTGAAAGATCGGGAGGTTGAGATAAAAAGCATAATACATGAGTCAGCGGGTCCTGTCCGCTACGCCGTCCACTCTGTAATTTTTTCAACTATGTTAACTGCTGAATATGCTCAGGGTTATATTTTTAGTTACCGATTAAATTGATATTGTGTGCTCTGGAGCTGAAGCACCTATTCTAAATATTATTTTAGTATTTTAATAGCAGTATGGCCGAATTCAGTAATGGCCGTTGATGTGACAACCCCCACAGTCAAAAACTTTAAAAACATTTTAAAAAACGAATTAAACGATAGCAGAAAGAGTTGGTTATGAAAACTAAGCTTTAAACTTTGAATTTTGAAAATATCAGGACGAAGGCGAGTGATGAGTGTGTGCGTGGATAGCTCTTTTATATTATTTAAAATAAAAGAAATTGTAAATAATATTGTATGTAAAATTATGGCGTTGTTATTTCGAATATTAGCTTCAATGTCAAATCAAAATACAACTCCATTTAACATTACCCTGCTTCTTCAAATGTTCCCTGTAGTATTTGTCTCAATAGCGGCCACAGTAGCACATATTTTGTATATATACATACATATAATATTTCTGGTATCTACGCCTTCCGGCTTCAAAGATGTGCAGAATGAGGTGAAAAAAATAAAAATGCAGTTCAGTATTAATAGCTTCGTCGTTTGTATTACTCTTTAAACATAATTTAAAATAATGTTTGGTCCGAAATATCGACTAGTTTTAAATGTGTTCTATACACGTAAGTGTTCTACCTCCATATATTGCGGGACATATTTCACGTCTCTTTATTAACCCTTCAGCGCAATTAAGCAGTAAAAATCTGTAGCACGAGGGTCGAAATTACGTAATTTGTTTCTGAGCAAGGTTTGATTGGAGTCGATAAAGTACCCTCTCCAGTGGAAGTCACAGCTGTGTACGGAGTGTGTCCTGTATGTAAACGAAGTTGCTGCACACATATTACGCCTGAACATACACATGTGATACAATCTAAGCTTGCTAATTTGACTCAAATGTAGTTTAATAATGATTTCAGATTACCGCCATAATTATATACTTTTACATTTTGAATAAAATTTAAAGAAGTATTAGAAGATCTTATAAAATTTAAAGTAATTATATTTACTGGAACGTAAGGCTTTTCTTTTCGAATTGTTGTCACTTCATATAACGAAGTAATTACAGTATGTGAACAGGATTACGCTTAACACATACATTTGTACACGTGTATTCACCTGAATCCGATCGTGAGTAACCTCTCTACTATTTCATTTAACTCGTCGTTCGTAACATTCCACAGACATCACTAATTGACTGTTCCCAGCCCCTGAGCCATTACTCGCTCGTTAGGTTCCAGGTGGATGCATAAAAAGTAATTTTATTTGCAAGGAGGAATTTCATTCCAAATTAAGCCTTAGTATAACTGTAGCAAATATTATACACTGGCAAATAGGGCTGCTTTGAAAAGGCTCGCGAGGATTTTAATCTAGTAATATTTGAAAGCAATTTTTAGGAATTATAAATTAATAGACTATTAATATGTGTTTTTAGAAATAATAATTTTACGCAACAAATCATTTTCAGATATTTTTATTTCTATTCTAAAAGATTCCTAAATAAGGAATGTAGTACAAAACAATATGAAACAACTCACAGTGACGGTACAATAACCAAACATCTAAGTACAACCGCACCACGCGAATCTAGTTCCAAACAAAAACACAGAACCAAAAGAAAACGCCTCGCTATCACCGATCTAATCAATTAGAAACGCAACAAGTGATCCGTGTGAAGGAGACGCAATGTTTCCTCAAACAAAGACGATGTTTTATTTAAAGTACTAATTTACATCGAACACGGAGGGTCCGTCTCCACTCGAAGTGTTCTTTTATCGAGATTATTATTTCTTTACGATTCGTCGAGACTTTGCGGACGAGACTTTTGTTGTTGAACACAGAGAGGCCTCCGTTGTGTCAGTTTGATTGGTTCTTGTGGTTACTTCTATGAGCTGCTTAGTGTGTTGAAGTAGTGCGTGAGTGTTCGATAGCTTGTAACTCTTAAACTAATGTCACTATTGTTACGTTATAAGAACATGTAGACATGTGTTTGTATGTATTCTCAGATCTCCAGCTTTTAATATAAAATATACATCTGAAATGTACACAGTCTTATCCATAATAAACCATCGCCTGACGTCATATGAATCGTGAAATTGAATCCAACTTCTCGTGAAATACAAACAATTCTTAGCTAATGAAAAATCGTATAAATTTAAATGTAACACGAAACTCCAGTTTCTACTGCGATCCAGTCCAGCAACATTTTTTCCATATTTTGAACGATTCAAAATTATCCACTACTACGCCACAATACCGATTTTTTTTCTGTCTTTTCAAATATTTCCTTTCGGAATGTTATAAATACAACAAAATTTGTCGAAATCGGTCTACCCGGTCAAAAGTTCTGATGTAACATACATAAAAAAAAAAAAAAAAATACAGTCGAATTGAAAACCTCCTCCTTTTTTGGAAGTCGGTTAAAAGTAGGGGAAAATGTTATTACGTCGCCATCACACATGTGTTCCGATGTGATATTCATAATATGTGAGTTATTGGTCTCGAGGAAACTGTCACGTTCGTAAAACGAAAAACCAGAAAATGTCTCACTCTTTTATAATCAAATACGTCCAAAATCTCCCATTATACCGTCTCTTTCACTCATGATCTCTCCCTAACGCTTAAGAAAACAGTGATTGGCGCAAAGAATCCAGAACCCCATTTTTATGCTTATTAGCGATCCCCTGAACACTTGACAGAACTTCGCCTATTAAAGGACGGTCCAGTTCATAAGAGAAAGCGATTTAGTGTAATCAATAAAGTAAAAATATGCATACCTTGGATGAATCTGTTAATCTCTTAATGAAACCAGCTAAGTTTGTGTTGCACTCCGACACAAAAAGTTCCGTACCACGAGATTTAACATCACGTAGTTCTTAAAATCCAGCAAAACAACACAGAAAACAAACACAATTCTTCTATAGAGGCTTTCTCTCGTTATAATAATAATATTTCAAATATAAAACCCAAAGATAAAATAACAAATAGACGAGCGGATAGAAAGGTTATAACAGGATTACGTTCTCTTAATTCTAGTTTATTTTAAATACAAAAACGCTCTCAGCAATAACTTGTAACACGACATAAAGGATCAAAATAAGAAACTTAGGAGCAAAGTCTAATTATAAAGAATATTTTTATAGCTCAGAGATGACTTGAAAGAATTTACATCAAATGTTAAAGGCGCATTAATCTCTTTATGTTCATAAGGTCCTCGTCTGCTGCTCGGTGCTTACGAGAATTCTTTTTATGAGTATTATTATAACGCTTCAGATGACAACACGTCACGTATTAAATATTCTTTCTAGTACAGATGTTAGTTCAGATCTACTATCTGTCAGATATGTTTCATTTTGACTTACATGCCATTTCCTATTACCACTGCACAGTAATTGTATCCTAATAATGGATTAAATTTGATTTATTCTCGTTCAAAGTTTCTTTTAAAACCATTTGTTTTCATGTTTCTGCCCCAACAGTCCCCGTCCCTCTTGTTATGTCAGGCTGCTTGACCGCGATAAGTGACGTAACGAATATAGTGGGATTATCTTATACAGCTTCCCGAGCAAACCCGGTCACCTGATTGACAATAGAAATATTACGATTTATTCAATATCAAATATTTAAAACCTTTTCACAGTATACATAGTAATATTATTAATAGGAAAGTATACCGTAAAATGAATTAGTTGTTTTGATAAAGGGGTCGGTATTTTTATACTTAAATGCCACAGAAATATTTACATGTGGTTCGTAGCACTGTGCTACATGACGTAGCGTACCGCTACGGAGCTACATATTTTTTAAATCGTATTTAATGAAAAATTAAATGTTCTTATGACAAGTGAACGCGAAACAATCGAATCGCGAAACAATCAATCGCTTAGTAAAGATTTTCGCATATGCGGTAACATAAAAACAAACCTGTGAAAACTGTACTTAAATATACTTTTAAGTAACACACGCAGTTCACAACTCTCATGAACACGTAAAGAGCGCTCCTCACACCTCTGTGTACAGCTGTTCAATAATGTTAAGTATTGTTTGTTTTCTTTTTATATTTATGTAAAAAAGTTTTTGTTAAAATCACTTCATATTAAAATAAACTATTAATTGCCTATTTTTCTTTTAACCGTTTTAAAATAACATACGTTTTTGAACCATTTCCGCCGGGTCACGAGAAAGATTTCGTACTATATTTAACAAATTATTTTTTGTTGGATTTTTTTTTTTCGTCTGGATAAACATCTTTTTGAGTCGTCTAATAATCTTTTCAAGGAGCCTTTATCATAACACCGCAATCATAATACTGCCTTTGACTTTTATAGCGGCTACGTGCGACCCGAACGGTTTCTGTAACCGGTTCAAGTTATTTATGACTTACACACCCCATTGGTGCTTTTGTTAAATTATGATATTATTTATACTGAACCATAGTCTCCACGTGGTTCCGCATACCTTGTATTTTACATCGCCTTGTTCGTTGCTATGCGACCTAGTTTTATTTAGGTTGAAAGGCTACTTCAAAATACTCGTAGTATGTCTACAAATATATCTTACTTCTTTATAAAATATGCTCGCACCAAATAATAGACACTTATTAATAACACACAGTTATCTGCAGAAACACAAAATCTACTTGTCTGATTTACGGTTATCTCGTTAAGTGCGTCTTATCCGGTCAAAAGACCGCACTAAAATCTATTTGGACTTTATCCAACCCAAAGCTTTTCCCTTAAGAGGTTATCTTTATTCACACTAGCAAGCTTCCCAGTTTCACTCGTATGAAATCCGCACTTGTAAGAATTTCTCGTAAATAATGAAAATTATTTTTCCTGCAACTTACTTGTACCATCATCACCTTGATCACACTCGCACGGCTGCTACACGGCACCTTCTCATTCGTTTTACTCTCACATTAAATTTAAGATAACAAGAATTTTATTCATGTTATTTTCCTTATAATCTCTCAAGAATAATAAATACACTAAACCCTGTATTAAGTCTATTATTTATCTTAATATTGTTTTATACATGAATATGTTGTTGCATCGATAAATAAATAAACGTCTAACACTCAACTTGCTCACTACAACAATTTCCACCTACCTTGTCATTACTCCTCACCAGTGTCTTCGCGACATACGGCACTCCGGCCACAGGAAACATTGACGACATCATTGCTGGCGCGAAGATCACTTTGACGGCTTGCTGTTGACAGCACGACTTTGACATCTCACTCACACTAACCTCACACGACTTGACCTTATTCTCACACTCACAGCAACAATGATGATAGTATTTGACAGACGAACTTTGACAGTTGTTCTGACTTTCTTGACAAAAGATGTCGCTTGATGATTTTTGATAATGCTCTTGACTGTTTTTGTCAGTTGTTTTTATTGAAGTATTTTTCATTTCAGTAATGTTTTCATTTGTCTTATTATCGTTTGATACCTTCGTGTATAATTTCGGTTTCTTGTTGAAGTCCTCGGGTATTTCAAGTAGTGGCGTCTTCCTCTTCAACTCGAGTGGTGTTTCTAACAAGTATTTGTTTGGTTTGTGGTTTTCTTTCGTGTTTGATGATACGAATAGATGTACAAGTAGCGTTCTTGTTGGTTTGCTCGGGTTCGACGTACCGGCCCCGGAGGGCTCGATTTTATTTATTGAAGCCAATTTGATTGTAGGTATTTACTTTTTTAAAATATCAATTTTATTTTAAATTTCATTAACATACCTATTTCGAGTCACTTATCTTCGTACATCTAAAATACTAAAAATTATTAATATAGTAATTACACATCTATAAGTAACAATTGTCGAAATTCACTTAGTTTTGCACTAATTATATATTTTCACTGTCACTCAGGTTTCAAAACGTTTTATTGCTAGAGAATTTCTCCAAATTAACTTCGATCTAAATTTTAAATGATTTTATTTATTATTTAATAAATAAAAAACCGTTCCACAATCCGTGTAATCGCCTTTTCGAATTGTTCTTTTAAAATCATTTAAATTGTCACAAAACAATTAAAAACAGTCACAGTACCGTCGCGAGTACAACGTCACAACATAAACGTCCTTGAACTTGCGCACAGGAGACGTTTGTTTGTAAACAAACAACACGTAAACAATGAAATGTCATTCAATAAACACTGACATTTGATAAAAATTAACTTTCAATTAATAATTAAAATGCTAACGAATTTATCAACTGATATCATCTCAAATAAAATCATAGAAATATTGGTTTTATTACGTTAAGGAAATGTCTGTACGTTCGTACGGCGAAACGTATTGATTACAACTGAAGAGTTGAGGAGTGTTCGTAGGCGGGACCAGGGAGGGCGGTGATGTAGACCACGCCTCTCATAGCTAGGTTCTAAATTACTTCAGGACGTCTAGAATATACAAGATGGTGTGACATTTCACACTTCCTGCTCTTTTATATTGATATCCAGGCCTATTGTAAGTGAGATGGAAATTATGAATCTCTATATTGTATATTAACTCAGTTTAAATAAATATTCTAATTTTTTTATTTAAAATTAATATTTAGGTATTTAATTGTGTGTTACTTTTATTGAAATATTTTATTTTCTTTGTAGATCACGGCTAATACAAACATCCAGACGGACTGACACAAACGTAGAAATTTTGATGACAACTTTTCTCATTAAACACCTAATATTCGTATTTGTTAAATAATCAACACGAGTATTAAATGTGTAAATTAAGAACCAAAGAGTTCCTCAGCGATTACGAGTGACTCTAATTATTGATTCCTGTTCAATGCGATTAACATTAACTCCTACAAGCTTGTGATGAGAGGCTGACATTTAAAAGAACGCAAGACAATAGCTCGTTAGCGTCGTGTTGATTTTACCGGAAGCAAGATTGTTCTCTGAATAATAACGACTTGGGTCTTTGATTGAATATTTATTTTTTTACCATTTTCTTGAATTTCGGTGACTATGAGCGAGCGTAGTTCAGTTGTCAAGTTGAAAATTAATGATAAAAAATGTTAAGTAAAATTTGTTACTTCTATTGTATACAGTATAAGATGTAACAAATGTATATGTATACATAATTATATTGGTTTAAGAGACATCTTCATTATAAGTAATTGTTACTCAGCTTAAAAGTGGATTTGTGCAATTCTCACAGGGCAGAAGGAAACCCCGGAAAAGTCGTAGGATGGTAGACTGTTGCGATTTCTTCTATCGACGATGATCACGGTCTCGTGAAAGCAGTAACCGACCTTAATGGAGAGAACTCGAGTCTAGCCATCGCGATTCTTAATTTGTACATGAATGTTTGGTGTGTGTTCAACTTCTTGATAGATGGCGTTGACCATCTGTTATACATACTACATCACGGTGGCGAGATTTCAACTATACTATATACAGTAAATAAAGATACATTTGGTCGTAACTTGACTTCACCTCACTTCACTCGAAAACAATTTTTGCAGTTCCGTACAACAATGACAGTCCAATGTCCACGGAACATTGTTACTAAATTACCCTGTCCGCATATGGTTTGGATAGCGCTACAATGTAAATAGGACTTACGATAGTTTGTATTAGTTGATTGTTTATCATGACCAAAGCGAGTTTAACGGAGGTATATCGATGTCTAAACTTCGTGATAATATTACAATGTAATTTATTTATACAAAAACCCATTCATATATTTCAGAAATATTCGGTACATACTTCCACATTAACAAATGCCACTTGTAATGTGTTGTAAGTCTTAAATCGCTGTTTTATTGAAAATTAGGTGTGCCCGCAACTTTGTCCACGTGGAATTTAACAAAAAATGTATTCTTAGTTCGCAGAGTTATAAAATAAATACGTTTCTAAAATTAGTTTAAGTTACTTCGTATTACGTCAACTATTTGCCAATGAAAGTCCTGTCGAAATCGGTGTAGCCGTTTCTGAGATTAGCCGGAGCAACCAGATAAATAGACGCATATTATTATTACAAACAGATACTCCAATTTTATTGTATATATTTTACTGTAAATATAAATTACAATAAAAGTACCAGAGACTAAAATTACAGTTAACCTTATTTAACGACCTGCTACTGTTTGCTACTTAATTAATATATTTACAAATGTACACACTAAGACAAAGAGTGACGCTATAATATGGAGTATGTAACAGGTAAGCTGCATCAACAGTTTTACGTCGCATTTTGAAATCATTGATATTTCGGTGATTTGAAATCATCAAGTCAGCCTTCGTGATATAAAGATTGAAAAAAATACATTTCTTATGTAAAGATAGTTTAATCTTTAATATGTATTTTTTTTTAAATACAATCAACTCATCCATATATTTTTCATCTATATGTACAATAAAACTGTTCAAGTACAAGTCGGACTCAAGCACTAATGGTTTCGTACAGTTATATCGACAGCATTACTTAATTATAAGATAAACAAATACACACGCGTCATGTACAGAAAATCAATTTTAATAATTGTTTGTGTCAGTTTCGTGACGGACAGACGACGATATTTAATAGTAATGATTCTTTATAGCAATGAGTTCACGGAAACCTGAAACTCGTTGAAATTTTTGTTGAAAGTATTAAAAATGGAAAAAAGGATTTTAATATGTGTCTTTACGTTACAATTATTTTATACTAACTCTTGCAACCGTGATTCAGTAATTGTAACCGACCAATCAACGGCTGAATATTCGTTGGTATAATTATGTTTCGACTTGTTGATAGATGGCGTTCATCAGCGGATTCATATACTGAATCGCGGTGGCAAGATTTATAGTGTTGTATATGTATGCAATAATATAGTTCTAGTCAATGGCGAAAGCAATTACAAGTGACTGTTCAAGTCACTTGCCGTTGCTCTCTGCCAATTTTATAACATTATTATTTTGTTTTCATATCAATTAGAGGTAATACACCTCGCTCGTCAGACAATCGCTTCTCCTTCAAGTATTTAGTACTGATCCCTAAGGGGATTAACACAACTATTAAAACTACGCAGTTTGTCCGTGCTGCAGAGCTGTCTTGGAATTTAGAATCGAAATTGATACACATCACTTGTCTTGTAAGCAGAATTTGTATTGGCATGATTTCATGATTTGATAAATGACCACTACTATGAATGATAAAGATAAACATGAAAATAAGTAAAATTATCCTAGGTTAATTGCTAACTATAGAACGTATACTATTCCTACAGTCTTCTAAATTTTCTCTCGACCGCATCAAACCGTCCCTTCCGTGTCTTCTCCATTCTATGGTACATTGTTGAAACCCGTTCTATTTTTCCACTTTTTGAACTAACTAAACCAAATTAATGCATGAATAAAATAATATTACTATTATATTCATTCAGATTAAGCAAGAACATTGAAAAAGAAGTTTTGTAGTTTCTACTTGTTAATAGATGGCGCTCGTTTCCGGTTAAAAATACTAAATCGCGATGACAAGATTTTTATCACTTCACTTATAGGCAATGTGTCTTTTTATTCGAAACATATTTTAACATATAATAGTCATAAATCACAGATATTTTTGGGGTTTCGTACCTCGTAACAGAGTGCAACGAACTGACTTACTGTTGTCGACTAACCGATCGTATTCAAAGTTATCTGAGTAGAAAACACTCCAGTAATCTTTCAAACACTCGTCGTCATTGTAAAATATGTGTGATATTAATGTGTTAACGATGAAAAATAATAAAAATAAAATAAAGCCAAAAAATAAAATGGCTCTCCAGAAATCAAAGATACTTTCGTCACGTCTTTTCTCTCTCAGCAATTGTGTATAATAAATATTTTATAATTATTGAGATCCTATTGTAAGAGAAACTTTTCTAAAAAGTCGATTTAGGATATAGGATATATAATACATATCTTGATAAGTAATGTACAATATGGGTTTAGTTTTAGTGTAACGTTAATCGTTTTATGCTGTGTGATTACGGCAGCAAAGAACCGCGAGAACGGCGAGCAAAGCTACGCCGATCAAACAAAGTGAATGTACCGTGTTTGTTTCTACTTAGTAACAGATGGCACTCATCAAGTTACAAATCGCGGTGGAAAGGTTTTCATTATTGTGTTTATAGTCAATTATGAGAATGTCTTGCTTTGCTAGCGTTGGCTGTAGTAGCTAGCGCTAATAGTTCCTAAGGATTCTCTCAGTTATTTTTTTCTAGTTCCGTCCCCTATCACCATGAAGGTGGAACGGAACCCTAATACATTAACTTATACTAAAGTGAGATTAATACATAAAAATTAAAATGAATTGCTTATCGTTACGACTCGCCTATACACATAAGTCACCGATATTTGACGGTTTATAAAAGTTTTAGGTTCAAAGGGATATAACTTTAGATACACCAGTATTCACGAAAATATACTGAAAAATAAATTAAAAATTAAATACGACATCGTATTTCAATCATAAAGTACGAAAAATGTTCTTCAATACTTGGAGTGATTGATTACTGAGAAAAGGGTTCAAATTGTTAAATATAGATGTTTACGAATTTTTGACAGAGTTATATTATTTTGTATAAAAATTATTTCCATAACTATAGCAGATAGAATAACGTAAGTAGACCAAACAAAGTCCTTTTCTTTCTCTAACAATGCCCATCACAAAGAAAGTATAACTCGACTTATATAATTTATCACTATGGGCATAGATATTATCCGTTGTGTTTTGACTCGTTGATAGATAGGACTCATGATTAAATACATATTCTAAATTGCGGTGGGAAGATTCTTATTACAGTATACAAAGGTAACGAAGTCGGTGTTTTATCTTCTTGACACTAAGCAATCCGTGGGTTGCATATTTTGATAATATTCATGTAACAAAATAATATAACCAAGAGAAAATGGACCAGTGTATTAATATTACGTTGAGCCATTTCTCGTTCAAAACTAAAATTCTTAAACATTCATATATTAACGACGTATGCACCTGGCGGTACGTAAGTCAGTGTAATTAAACGAGCTTCATAATAACAAGATATACTCGTGAGTAAGGTACATTGACTTGAAGTTGTTTACGCATAATGGGGGTAGTACTATTAAATGCGGTAGTTGTGAATAATATGATTAGTACTTACGTACTTTAAATGTTTTAATATCCAGTCCCTATATTCAAAAGACGATTTGTTTTAATTATAAACATTAATAAGCTTAAAATAAATTGTTAATTTGTAAAATATTGCGTACAATAAAGTAATAAATAAATAAACATAAAAATCACAATTTGGTTTCCTCGTTACAATATTACGAGTGATGATAATTGTACAACATCGAATGAATCACAATTTCATCTGTTTCCGTACATATTGATAATCGTAGTAAAAGTTTCGTCTTAAGTCGTGATAGTTCGGAGATCAGCAAATAAGTAGCATCAAATGACTGGTGTAAGATTCTTCTTGTTGATAGATGGCGCTCATTGTCAGTTGCAAATACTGACTCACGATGGCAAGATCACTATTACAGTGTATATAGTTACTTGAGATTATTTCGGACATCGCAACACACCTACAGCTTAGGTCCTATTTTTGGAGTTCTCTACCCCGTAACAGGCCGTAGGAACTTAATATTACTAAAACTCACCTGTACGTCGTTGTCACAGGACTGTCTTTAAAACTGTACAATATTAAAATATTACTCGTTCAACGTAAAGGGTTGTGTTCGTTTGTTGGTTATTTTAAAAATACAACCTTTTTAACCGACTTCAAAAATCGCGGTTCAGTATTTGTAACTGACATAAATTTCAAATACTTTTTTCGTAGTTTCTGAGTCTTTGCCGCAAGTTTCAACTTGTTTTTTGATGGTACTCGCTGTTAGTATCAAATCCTGAGTCTGACTCAAACACGCTTACATCATCGTGATTTCTAACCAATACACTTTGAATGAAGATATTTCTTATTTATCTTGACTAACCCGTTGGCGCAGTTTGTAGTGACGCTGCTTTCTGCTCCGAGGGTTGTGGGTTCGATTCTCACCCCAAATCTGGGTGTAATATAAATATTTGTTTGTGTATTTATATTTGTATTATTTATATGTAAGTTTATCGAAAAAAAAAAATGTAGCTATACCAGTCGGCTGTTATCTATGACACAAGCATTAAGTTGCTTACTTTAGGAACAGACGACCGTGTGTATTGTGTAGATATTTATCATTTATAAAGAGAAAAAAAAATACTAAATCATTTAACATTAAGATAATTACTACAAATTCTATACATTAAAACGTACAGTTTACTAATATTTACATTCGCGCTCGCTCGGTCTTTCTAGTTCCAGCGTTCTATGCACTTATTTACCTATATCGAGAGTAACAAGCTTTTGTTTTACAAAATAATTAGCAACTAAATTAAACATTTAAAAAGGCCTCACAGACCAACACAACTCAAACAACTCAACACATAAGAGCTCACCCATCCCCCAAAGGGGAAATACAACTATATTATTGACCTCAAATATTTCTAAAAATACAAGCTTTTTGCTCGAATCTTAATTAAAACTACAACCATTAGCATTATATAATATATCGTGTAAGGACGGCACAGCTAAAATAATTTCATCGGTTATCCACAAGTGTGACGCCTGATGAGAAATTGAATAAATAAACGTATGTTTTGTAAGGGAAACTGATTTTTATTTTTAGTCGTGTCAATCTTAAGACATACCTTGTTGGAATTTCTTCAAGATTGTTAAAAATTCGGAAAGAGGAATTCGTTGACGAAGAGTAAGCATGTAAGGTTTACTCTTCATCACCTAATTCCTGTTTTCGAAATGATCATAATTGGTTTTATATACAATAAGAAAAATCTTGCCACCGCGATCTATTATTTGTACCTGTCGATCTCGATACGATATAACTAATTAGTTTCATTTGAACTTCTGAGCGATCGGAAATCTAAAACGTTTTAAAAATGTTTAAAAATGGAGTATTGGATTTGGAGGATTTAGCTGTCAGGCATACAGGTAAAAATTGGTAAGCGTTGTAATCCTTACTAATCTTCACCTGTGTGCAGTTTTCAAAATGGTCTTAAATGGTTTTATATACAATAAGGAAAATCTTGCCACCGCGATCTATTATTTGTACCTGCCGATCAGCGCCATCTACCGACAAGACGAAACATACTCGAACATTTACTATTCTGTGGGTAGCTCTAGTGGGTAGACAGAGGCTACTGCTGGCATTGAAATACACAGGCCGAACACGGGCAGCAGCCCAGCACCAGCACATGAGTGCGCGCTGGTTTTGACGTGAATTTGTGGAAGCCTATGTGAGGATATTGATAGTTTCTGAAATAATTGAATTTATAGTTTTAGTGCAACTTATTACGTTTTAAGTTCGCAGGAAGCAAACTGGCATTTTATCAGACGTTGAATATTCATTGCCGTTGTATGAATTTGTTTGTATTTTCAGCAATAGAGGAGACAAAGAACGTCGTAACTTATGTCCTAATAACAAGACACGGGTAACATAGCGACACGGGTCGACTGCACAGTTCTGGTTATATAGCTCCGTTGTGTCCGTCATTTAACGGAGTTACAAAACTCTGAAATTATTTTCAAAAGATTTGGATACCCTAAGATATGTTTCATTCTATTATCAGCTCGGTGAAGGTCAATTAAATTCGGATCTCCTACTAATGTTTTCAATTGATTTTTAATAGATGGCACTTATCGTTTATAGATACTGAATCGCGATGACAAGATTTTTGTTAGTATACATATATTTATTGACTGCATCATTACCATTATATCCGTGTCTGTAACCGGATTATTTTGTGCCGTGCATTATTGTGCAATTTTTGGAGTTCCTAACCCCGTAACAAGGCGTGACGGAACTATATGTGTGTAGCTCTAAGTCTCCGTTGTGCTTCCGTGTCACAGATATATAGTCGGAGCCATGACAGGTTAATACTTCATTTAAGCAGAGTAAGGATTGTTGTTTAATATTACAATTAGTAATAACAATTGCCATCTTAGTGCGTGAACTTATTAAAATGTTGGGCTTACTTCTGGCGTTGAAAAAAGACAACTTATTATTTAAACATATTGAATATAAACATATTAAATTATTAAACATTACGGTTAAAAGAAGGAGGCACTCGATTCGACTGACGACTAACTTTAAAACCGACTTCAAAAAAAGAGGAGGTTACTCTATTCGACCGCATATTATATTTTTAACAGACTTAAAAAAAGGAGGTGGTTACTCAATTCAACCGTTTATATTTTTAAACGACTTCAAAAAAGAAGGAGGCTACTCAATTCGACCGTATATATTTTTTTTATGTATGTTTGGGGATAACTTCGTCGTTTATGAACCGATTTTGATAATTCTTTTTTTGTTGGAAAGAAGACATCCTAAGTTTAGTAGTATGATAAGAAAACCAGGATCTGATGATAATATCTCAGAGTAATCGAGGGAAACCCTCAAAAATCCGCATAACTTTTTACTGGGTGTACCGATTTTGATGACTTAATTTACTCGAAAGCCGATGTTTATCGTATGGTCATATTTAAATTTCATCGAGATCTGATTACAACTTTTGGAGTAATCTTTGATAACGCGTATTTACTTGACTATTTCTTCGTCTACCTACGTTGTATTACTCGTCGAAGTAATTGAAGTCGATTATATAATTTATGCTGTTTGGTTACGACATCAAATAATATAGCCATCCATTCTCTTCCCGTGGGTGTCGTAAGAGGCGACTAAGGGATAACATCCTTGGAACTTATAAAGTCGACCGATGGCTCGATAACTTTAATTTTTTTTTGCTTCAATTTTGTGTTATTTCTAGTAACAGGAGAATCGTAGACTTAACTAAAAACAAACCCAATCTAATGTCACCCAACTTCTTTATGGTAAACACGTAAATTTATAAGTACTCATAAATATTTTGGTCACGACATAAAAGTTAAGCGAGATTTTTACCGTGTTTGTTGTTCTTGATTTTTTTCGTATTTTCTGATCTGACGAATCGACTAACACTAACAATTACACAGTAAAATTGTCTGCACTTATTTATCAATACAATAAGATATCATCTAAAACTACAAGATTTTGTTTTACAAAATAATTACCAACTAAATTAAACATTTAAAAAGGCCTCACAACACAACACAAAGGCATCACTAACGAACACGAGACCTAGTCTACACATAAGACATTGACCTATCACATGTCCCAAAGGAGCAATAGAACTATATTCTTGGCCTCAAATATTTCAAAAATGCAATTCCTTTGCTCCAAACCACATTAAAACTACAACCATATATCATATAAGGACGGCACAGCTAAACTAATTTCACCGATTTTCCTCAAGTGTGACGCTTGATGATAAATTAAATAAATAAACGTATGTTTTGTAAGAGGAACCGCTTTTTATTTTTAGTCTTGTCAATCTGACACACACAATGTTTTTTGCTTATGTTCCCGTTGAAGCTCTGAACGGATATAATTCTAAAATTTGTTGGAAATTTTTCGATATTATTAAAAAAGGAGGGCAAGATGAAGAGTAATCGTGTAAAGTTTACTCTTCATCTCCTACCTCCGGTTTTCAAAATGATCATAATTGATTTTATATACAAAAATAAAAACCTTGCCACCGCGATTTATTATTTGTACCTGTCGATCAGCGCCATCTATAGACAAGACGAAACATATTCGAACATTTACCTTTCTGTGGTAGCTCTAGTGGGTAGACAGAGAATACACGGATGGACAGTGGAGTTTACGTAATAGGACTCTGTTGATATTCCTTTAAATAAAGTGCAAAAACAATAAATATGTCCGTAAAAATCATAATTGACGGTATATGTGTAATTTAATAAATGTCTTACCCCCACAAGCTCCATATAGCACAATTCGTCACAGATACACATCGGATATTCACTTTGTACTTAATTTCATTAAAGCTGATCTAGTGCCTTAGTTCTGTTGTAACTTATTTACTATCCAAGGCTTTCTTAACGGTTGATTGTTGAACACAACACTTGGTTTTTTTGGGTATACTATACAGTCGAATGTTATTTTATTCACATTTTTAGGGTTCCGTACCTCAAAAGGAAAAAACGGAACCCTTCGTTAGTTAGGATCACTTTTTTGTCTGTCTGTTTGTCAAGACCCTTGTTCTCAGTAACGCGTGGAGGTATCGAGCTAAAAAAATCAAACTTCTAAGCCAACGCAATCAAAAGCCGTTTACGCTGCAAATTTTCGACGCTCGTAAGGGAATCAAAACCTACAGGGTACTTCCTATGTAGTCAAAATCTCGAAATTTGGTACACAGCAACGTCCTATATGACAGATAAAGAAAAAATTACGAAAATCATAAATTTTTGTTACATCATAAAGTAAAAACATTTTTAATAATTATGTTTGTACGAAACCCTCGGTGCCTGAGTCCGACTCGCACTTGGCCAGTTTTTTCTTTAATTGTAATGAAACTTATATCTATTCACGTTACTGCGGTAATTAACTACAATAAAATTATATCTTCAAATTATCATCTCTATGCTGACGATCTGCAAATTTACACCCACTGTACCATTACAGAATTACCAGAGGCTGTTTCTCGTATTAACGAAGACAAACTAAATGGAGTCAATCTTTTGGCTTAACAATGAATCCAAGAAAAACACAAGCTATCATTATTGGAAGCTCTAAACTTATTCCTCGCTTAAATAAGACACAATTATCCCATGTAATTTTTAACGGTGTTGAAATTCCATACAGCGAAAAAGTGACAAATTTGGGAATATATATCATATATCATATTTGATCAAAACCTCTCGTGGTGTCCACAGATTTGTGAGATAAGTCGAAAAGTTTTTTCTGCTGTGGGATCCCTTCGCATGCTGCAAAATTTCCTTCCTGCGTCCACCAAAATTGCGCTCGTACATAGTCTTCTCTTACCTATCTATGACTATGCTGACACTTGCTATCTTGACATAACCAAGGAGCAATTGAATAAGCTTGAGCGCATTCAAAATTTATGTATCCGATTCATATTTGGTCTCCGCAAATATGATCACATTTCTGATTTTCGCAAAAAACTCAAGTGGCTCCCAATTCGCCTTCGCAGGAATACTCACATTCTCAGGCTATTATACTGCATTATGTTTAATCCGGCAACTCCATCTTACCTAAAAGAGCGGTTTAAATATATAAATGATTTACATGAACGTAGTTTACGGTCGACCAACAATCTACTTCTTGAAATTCCTTCTCATTCCTCTACTTTTTACACCAAATCCTTCACCGTACAAGCTGCTCAACTTTGGAATTCTTTGCCCTTGTGGATTAGACGTTCTCAATCTCTTCCTATTTTTAAGAAATCCGTTAAACTACACTTTCTTAAAACGAATGGGATTTAATCCTTTGCTTTAGGTTTCCAGTCTTATGATTATCTTCTTCTGTCACTATTAATCTTGTTTAAAAACTTCTTAGTTATCTAGTATGTGACTTGTATGCAGCTTAGTTATCTAGTATGTATTGTAACTTTTGTGTGTATGTGTATGTATGTATGTGTATGTATGTATGTGTGTCTGTGTGTATGTGTGTGTTTGTATGTATATAAACAAACTATCTATGTAAGTATGTATGTCTATTTATTGAGTTGCTTCCTATTATTTTTTTTTATAAAATTATACTCTACACCTACATCGTCAATATACCATCTCCTTTGCCCTAAGGTTGCCTGGAAGAGATTGCTATTAAGCAATAAGGCCGCTTTTTGTACATTTTTTTTTCTACAAAACTAATGTTAAAATTAATAAATAAATAAATAAATAAAATGGAATTCCACGGACTCGAGTTTATTGTTACCAAATTTTAAAAAGAAATTTGTTACGAAACTTACTTACCCAGATAACTTTGACGAAAGTTACAACAAAAAACGTATGCTTTGTATGTTTTGTATGTGTTTAATGTTTTAGTAATAAATTTCTGTTGAAGATCTACGCGAATAAAAATCTATAACTCATTGGAAATTTGTTAAGAGTGGTAATATCATCATTACAGCCTATACAGTCCACTGCTGGACATAGGCCTCCACAAGTTTACGCTAAAAATAGCGTGAACTCATGTGTTTTGCCCATAGTCACCACGCTGGGCAGACGGGTTGGTGACCGCAGTACTGGCTTTGTCGCACCGAAGACGCTGCTGCCCGTCTTCGGCCTGTGTATTTCAAAGCCAGCAGTTGGATGGTTATCCCGCCATCGGTCGGCTTCTTAAGTTCCAAGGTGGTTGTGGAACCTTGTTATCCCTTAGTCGCCTCTTACGACACCCACGGGAAGAGAGGGGGTGGCTAAATTCTTTAGTGCCGTAGCCACACAGCACAAGTGGTAATAACGAGAAATGAAAAGATTTCATGGCAGTGATGATCCAATTGTGTGAGATATCTCTGACACGCGACTGGAATTTACTTCTAAGGAATTATAATGATAACAAAATGAAATTAGGTGGTATAACAAATTAATCAAATTATAATTACAAAATTGTAAAATGAAAACATAAACTGTTCATTGCTACTCGTATATACCGATACATATATTCCCGTATCTTACAATAAGCTTAAAGCAATATTAAAACGTCACTCTCAGCGTCACTAGAAGTCAGCGTCAGTTGTTTCACACAAATTCACTAGCGATATTATTGTCATAAACTCAAATGTATATATTCCTATAAAATTTATTGATTACAAATCTGTATTCATTTCAAATTTTGCGGGAAATTATCAAAAATGAGAAAACGGTATCATCGTGCAAGCGGTACACGAACGAGACCGTTCTCCCGCTGTCAAAAGTATCGTAACTGACTTTAAACAGAAGGAATAAAATCTTAACAATACGATTAATTACTCGTAACAGACCATACATGCAGACGTACATGTGCGCTGTATGTTACAACTTGTTGATAGATGGCGCTCATGGTTCGAGGAATGCTACGCCGATAAAAACAAAGCGAATGTACTGTGTATGTTTCTATTTGGTAGCAGATGGCACTCATCGAGTTACGAATCGCGGTGGCAAGGTTTTTATTATTGTGTTTATAGTCGATTATAAGAATTTCTTGCTTTGCTAGCGTTAGCACAGTAGTTAATGTGTAATTAGCACTGTAGCTAGCGCTAATAGTTCTTAAGGACCCTTGCCGCTAATTTTTCTAGTTCCGTCCCCTGTCACCATGTAGGAGAAACGGAACCTTAATACATTTACTTAAATACCATAGTTAATACATAAAAATTAACATGAGTCGATACTCGTGACGATTCACCTGTTCACCTAATTTACCTGATATAACTCGACTTATATAGCTTATCGCAGGAGGCGCAGATAATATTCGCTGTGTTTTAGAATCGTAAATAGATAGATGTCATCATCACGATCACACCTTCACTTCAGTCTATCGCAGTCCACTGCTGGACATAGGCCTCCACAAGTTCACGCCAAAAATGACCTGAACTCATGTGTGTTGCCTATAGTCACCACGCTGGGCAGACGGGTTGGTGACCACGTGGCTGGCTTTGTCGCACCGTAGACGCTGCTACCGGTCTTTGGACTGTGTATTTGAAAGCCGGTAGGTTTTTAAACCCCAAGGTGAAAGTGGAACTGTGTTATCCCTTATTCGCCTCTAACGACAACCACGGGAAGAGTAGAGGGTATGGCTATATTCTTTAATGCCATAGCCACACAGCTAAATATTTCCGGGTACTACATAGCTTTTTTTATTGACATAAATTACCAACGATTTAATTTTTAGTAACTTTTAATTAAATAGTCATCACACAAACCGCGACAAGACCGTATCTCGCAGATGTAGCTCAGACGAATCGTATTGATGTCAATTATTTTATTATGACTTTATAATGCAGAATTATAATCACATACATACTTACATGCATACATATAGTAGATATCTAGATTCTACGTAATGTAGAATAAATTACTACTTATTATGATAGTATGGATATTTGAAACGGGTTATTTACCATATTTGTATATTTGGTCGTTAGTTAGTTCTGGTTCCTGATATTGTTTCATTCTGATAAAATCAGTATGTAGGTAGATATTAAGAATGGATTACAAGTAATCATTTCCATCTACCCTCTTTCTAATGTATTTTAAGGGCTTGTTACCACTACCATTTTCACTTTGCTCGAATGAAACTCGATTCTGTTTTCAGACACGATTCCAAACGTATGTTGTTGTTTTATTCTTTTTTGAACGAAGTTCCTTACGGGGCGTTGCGGAGGGGTACCCTAGCCGCCAAAAATATATATGATATGCAAACAAATTTACTGAAGTAAAACTTCTTTATGCACGCTTGACTTGGGGATTAAGTTAGTGAATGCGTGCCGAAAGCGTTACGAAAAGCGTGACCGGGCGAGGCAAACGGAGCAAAAGTGTACACAGTCTTATGTATATTAAACCAACGCACGACGTTATTTGAATCGTTATACCAAAATATTATGTACGGTCAATTAATAAAAGTATTAAATATAACAAAACAGTGTCTTAGGTATTTCATAGCACTGAAACTTTTAATATTATATTACTCTCTAGATATATAGGCAAAAACTAAGAACGATTAATATCACGCTGTGTATAATAAAACCTTCTTATTCGTTTTACGCTCGCAATAAATTTTATTCATACTTATTCATACTAAGTTTCCTTGTAATACCAAACTGGAAACAGTAACCATAAAAGACCTTTCAAAATATGTCACAATCACTTCAGCCTATCGCAGTCCACTGCTGGTCATAGGCTTCCCCAAGTTCGCGCCAAAAATGGCGTGAACTCATGTGTTTTGCCCATAGTCACCACGCTGCGCAGGCGGGTTGGTTTGTTAAATTAATTAATTATAATAGTTAAATCTTTTGTTTAAATTGTTAAAAAAATAGGTAAAAAAACTTTTTAAGTTAAACGGTTTTATGTTAAACATACATTGCAATGTTTAAGATAAATGTACTAAAAACCAAAAAATAATAAAATAGATACAGTCGTGGGAATTATAAACATATGCATAGACTAGACTAAAATAAAACCGTGGGGCACGTCAATTGTCTACAATCGTTGATTAAAATGTTTGTTTTGTAATGTTACACTATAATTAGGCAGTTGTTCAACCGACAACGATGGACGTGTGATAAGTAGGGCTAGAATGTGGAAACAAGCTAGCAAGCTCGATTATAAGCGAGTTTTAGGGTTTCATAGTGGAGAGCGAGTAGTACTTTTATCATATGTTTTGTCGATTAAAGACAAACTACGAGCAGTGAAACGATTCCTCCAGCAGTGTGAATGTCCAACGATAAACTAGTTGAAACATCTCTTTTATTTACATGGAGTGTATAACTATTGGAATTTCCATGAGCAAGAAAATAGTAAGTAATTTCCTCACCGTCTGCGGGCTAACTGCCTATTTTAACGACGAATTAAACGATTCTTCTATCGCACATTAAGTCGATAATTTGTAGACAATTGACGTGCCCCACGGTTTTATTTTAGTCTAGTCTATGCATATGTTTATAATTCCCACGACTGTATCTATTTTATTATTTTTTGGTTTTTAGTACATTTATCTTAAACATTGCAATTTATGTTTAACATAAAACCGTTTAACTTAAAAAGTTTTTTTACCTATTTTTATTTTCTAGTTTTTAGTTTTTATTTTGCATTCTGTTTAATTCATTTAGTGCTTCATTATTGCAAGGCCCATCTTAAATATTGAGGTTGTATAGTGCACTGTATTCTTCTTATCAAGCCCTTTTATTTGATACCCATATTGGTGGGATTGATAAAAAATTGTTATCAGACATTTGGTAGCGGCGGCCAGCTTAGATTTCAATTTTGCATAGTAAATTGTATTCTACTTGTTGAGACCTTTCATTTGATACCCATGTTGATGGGATTGATAAAACCTAAGTTATCCGCCATTTTGTAGAGGCCGCCATCTTGGATTTTAATTTTATATAGTACATTGATTATACTGGTTGAGCACTTTCATTTGATACCCATATTGATGGGATCGATAAAACCTACGTTATCCGCCATTTTGTAGCGGCCGCCATCTTGTATTTCAATTTTTTATAGTATATTGTATTCTGCTTGTTGAGCCCTTTCATTTGATACCCATATTGATGGGATTGATAAAACCTACGTTATCCGCCATTTTGTAGCGGCCGCCATCTTGGATTTCAATTTTTTATAGTATATTGTATTCTGCTTGTTGAGCCCTTTCATTTGATACCCATATTGATGGGATTAATAAAACATAAATTATCCGCCATTTTGTAGCGGCGGCCATCTTGAATTTATAATGATAATGAATAAACATAATTGTATTGTCACCAAAATCCAAAGTGTATACAAAATTTCAGATTAATCGGTTGACAGGAAGAGGGTGAAATTTGAATTACTAAATTTGACCCAAGAATAAAAAATAAAACAAACGGGGTGAGCTAAATAAAACCATTTAAAAACAAAATATAGTCAATGATAATAGTCTGTTAATTTAGGGCATTAATTTTTATTTTTAACCAATTTCAAAAAAGTAGGAGGTTATCAATCCCACTGTACTTTAAGTGTCATACCCGAGAACTATTTACTGCTAATTGAAAATCTTCTCCTGTTTTGGAAGTCGGATATAAATAAAAAAATACACACACGTCTTACAAAGAAACCCAATTTTAATTATTATTTATGTCAGTCTTGTTACAGACGGACGAAGATGTTTAGTAACAAAGTTCCTTTACAGCTATGAGCACACTGAAATCTGGAACGTGGTGATTTTTTTTTAATATGGTTGACTATTTTTCGTGTAATCTTTGATAGCGCGTACTTACTTGACTATTTTTTTAACCGACTTCAAAAAAAGAAGGAGGTTACTCAATTCGACCGTATATATATATTTTTTTTTTATGTATGTTCGGAGATAACTTCTTCGTTTATGAACCGATTTTGATAATTCTTTTTTTGTTGGGAAGGAGATATTCATAGTTTGGTACCATGATAAGGAAACCAGGATCTGATGATGGGATCCCAGAGAAATCGAGGAGAACTTTCAAAAATCGTAAGGGTGACTAGTAAATTTAATCATGTTTTCATTAAGTACTATAAAGCACTACTATTTAATAAAGGTCTGGAGTCGATCTGATGATGGAGAAGAAAGATAGTCGAGGGAACTCTTCAACAATTTATAGCAATTACCTTCTTTTTGAACTTAATTCGTTTTTATTGATGAGAACTTTGCACCTGTATGAGTCATAAGTGCCATTACAGTCTGATGATGGAGACAAAAGATAGTCGAGGGAACTCTTTAACGATTTATAGCAATTACCTGGTGTTTGAACTTAATTCGTTTCTATTGATGAGAACTTTGCATATATATGAGTTATAAGTGCCATTTCAGTCTGATGATGGAGACGAAAGATAGTCGAGGGTATTCTTCAACGACTTATAGCAATTATCTGCTGTTTGAACTTAATTCGTTTCTATTGATGAGAACTTTGCACCTATATGAGTTACAAGTGCCATTAAAGTCTGATGATGGAGACGAAAGATAGTCGAGGGAATTTTTCAACGATTTATAGCAATTACCAGATGATCACACAGCAGTGTGATCATCTGTGTCGCAGGACCTGGTTTGATGATGGAGCCCATAAACACTCGAGGGAATTTCTCAACAATTTACAGCAGTTACCTTTTGCTGTTTGACGACCGCTTTGATATAATGGTGCATGTGCCGTGTCGGCGGCGCCTAAACATCGACGGTCGCGGGTTCTATTCCAGCTCGGAGTTGATATTTATGTTTATACAAATATTTATTTTCGGTCTAGTTGTTAATTCTTGTGGTTCTCCCAACCTAGCCTCGGAGAACACGCTAGGCTGTCAGTCCCGGTTGTTATTACGTACACCTGATAGCGAACTTTACTCATAGTATGTCGACGCGTTAGCGCAGCGGTCACAGCACCGGCTGTTGCGCTGGCGTTAGTGGGTTCAATCCCCGCGCACGACAGACTTTTGTATTGGCCATATAGATGTTTGTCATGATCTGGGTGTTTGTGCTTGTGTATTGTGTATGTTTCCGAACCCCCGACATAAGAGAAAAAGCATCCTTGTTAGGTCTACCCATCACTAAAAATTGTAAAATAAAACAATTTTTAACAAAAAAAAAACCGACTTCAAAAAGGAAACTAAAAAGTGAAAAATAAATTTACTTAGTACAAAGTAATTCGTATTTTGATTTAGTTAATCAGAAATGATTGAATAAATATTTTATAATTTTGAAGTTTTCAAGAGGAATTTGATCAACTTTTAGATTTGCTTTACTCAAAGCTTAAACGAACTTCGTGACTAACGCATCGTTATCATTGATAAAGTAAAGTTGCAATTCAAAAGGTTCCTCATACAACACATATAATGTTTATTTATTTATAGTAACTAGTGATCACCTAGTGGTTGAAAGTGTATGGAAAGTGTATGGAAAACCGCGATAACTTAACTTTATTACATTATTTATTTATTAGAAATCTGTAATTAGTTTCAGCTTTTGCAAAATGTTATCAAAAATGAGAGAAAGGTATCATCGTGCAGGCGGTACACGAACAATACTGTTCTCCCGCTTTTAAAAGTATAATAACTGACTTTATATCGAAGGGATAAAATTTCAACACCACGATTCATTACCCGAAACAGACCAATGTACGACTGAACATTCCTAGACATGTTCGCTGTATGTTGGAACTGGTTAATAAATGGTGCTCATATTTCGAGCGAAGCTAGGCCGATCAAACAAAAGCGAATGTACCGTGTATGTTTCTACTTGGTAACAGGTGGCACTCATCAAGTTACAAATCGCGGTGGCAAGGTTTTCATTATTGTGTTTATAATCAATTATGAGAATATCTTGCTTTGCTAGTGTTAGCACAGTAGTTAATGTGTAGTTAGCACTGTAGCTAGCGCTAATAGTTCATAAGATACTGTGTATTCACTACAATTTTTCTAATTCCGTCCCCTATCACCATGTAGGAGAAACGGAACCCTAATACATTTACTTAAATACCATAATTAATACATAAAAATTAGCATAAGTAGCTACTCGTGACGATTCAGATGTTTCCAAGTGAACTTTAAAAAAAATTATCATAAGAAAAAAAATTCATCACAGAGGCGATATAATGCTATACGTTATAAAATATGTATTATATGTACAGAGTAGTTGGGAGGAAAATGAAATAAATTACTGTGACCCGCGGTTTCACCTGCAGCTCACAGTCTAATCCCAAAAGTATGTTGAAACGCACTAAATATAATTGTGTTTGCTCGCAAACGAAAAAAAAACCGAGTTCAATTATATCGACGAGTAATACAACGTAAATCGTTGAAAAAATAGTCAAATAACTACGCGTTATCAAAGATTACTCAAAAAGTAGTTATCAGATCTCGAAATTTATATGTGCCTACATGATAAACATCAGCTTTCGATTAAACTAAAAATTATCAAAATCGGTACACCCAGTAAAAAGTTATTGTGGATTTTCGAAAATTTCCCTCGATTTCTTTGGGTCCCCATGGGAAAGTTATGCGGTATAATACAACGTCGGTCGACGAAAAAAGCGTCAAGTAAAAACGAATTATTAGATATAACTCAAAAACTAGTTGTTAGGTCTCAAATAAATTTAAATGGGACCAAATGACACACACCACCTTTCGATTAAAAGAAAATTCGTCGAAATCGCTCCACCCAGTCAAAAGTTCTGAAGTAACATACATAAAAAAAAAATACAGTCGAATTGAGAACCTCCTCCTTTTTTGGAAGTAAGTTAAAAACTGTCTAAACTAATTCTAAAAGCACTCATTATGTTAAAAAAGCCTGCGCAATAAGGGATATATTCAAAACATTGCGAAACAAGTCACAGTGATGGTACAACAACTAAACATCTGAGTACAACCGCACCACGCGAATCTAGTTTCAAACAAAAAAATACAGAACCAAAAGAAAATACTTCACTGTCACCGATCTAATCAATTAGAAACGTAACAAGTGATCCTTGTGAAGGAGACGCAATGTTTCCTCAAACAAAGACGATGTTTTATTTAAAGCTCTAATTTACATCGAACACGGCGCGTCCGTCTCCACTCGAAGCGTTATTTTAACGAGATTATTATTTCTTTACGATTGTCGAGACTTGTGCGGACGACACGTTTATTGTTGAACACAGATAGGCCTCCGTTGTGAAACCGAGTTATATAATATGCCATCTGGAAATAGTGTATATATTTAATTAATATTAATAAAGAAATATTAGCTGTCGTTTACAATACACACTAAAACACGTGAACAAACTATTGTACATAATCGTAACTGTTGTTACTATAGGGACATGTATTTATATGGATATATCTATACATTTATGCGTCGACTTCATACCTAAATATTTCTAGTAAATTTAAACCTTACCGTATCAATAGTATACCATCGTGTAAATAACATACGAAGCGTGAAATTGAATCCAACTTCTCGTGAAATACAAATGTCTTATAGCTACCGAAAAATCGTATAGAAATTTAAATGTAACTTGAAATTCAGCGTCTACTGCGCCCCAATATTGAAATATTTTTTCTATCTTTTCAAAAATTTCCTTTCGAAATGTTATAAATACAAAGAATGGGGAAAAAAGACATTACGTTGAAGTCACACATGCGTTCCGATGTGATATTCATATGTGAGTTATCGGTCTTGGGGAAACTGCATTCGTAAAACGAAAAACAGAAAATGTCTGACTTTTCTATTATTAACACGTCTAGAATATCCCATTATAGCCGCCTCTCTTACTCAGCTATCTCTCTCTCTTCTCTTATCTTAAAGAAACAGTGATTAACGCAAAGAATGCTGAACCCCATTTGTATGCTTATTAGCGATCCCCTGAACTCTTGACAAAACTTCGCCTATTTAAGATGGTCCAATTTATAGGAGAAAGCAAGAGAAGTGCAACAAATAAAGTAAAAATATATAACTTGGATGAATCTGTACGATTTTTTTTGTGTGACCCACACATTAGGAAAGAAAATCGATCTAGCGGGACATCGTTCCATAGCTTAATTGGCTAGAGCGCCGACACGGTCAGTCGGAGACGCGGGTTCGAACCCCGCTGGAGCGGTCAATTTATGATATGATATTCAAAAATTTTTGGATGAATCTGTTAGTTTCTTTATTGAACCGACTCAATTTATGTTGGACTCGGACAGAAAGAGTTTCATAGCACTGGATAAAATTTTACATGACATATTTCTTAAGATCTAGCAAAATAAAATAAAAAAGGAAAAAAACACATTTCTTCTATATAGGCCTTCTCATGTAACAATAATATAATTATAATTTCAGTCACTATACAGGTTGTTTCAAATATACAGACCGAAGACAGACAAACAAACGACGAGCGGACAGTGAGGTTATAATAGGATTACGTTCTCTTACTTCTAGTTTATTTTAAATACAAAACGCTCTCAGCAATAACTTGTACCATTACATAAAGGATCAAAATAAGACACTTAGGAGCAAAGTCTAATTATAAAGAAAAATTTTATAGCTCAGAGATAACTTGAAAGAATTTACATCAAATGTTAAAGGCGCATTAATCTCATTATGTTCATAAGGTTCTCATCTGCTGCTCGGTGCTTACGAGAATTCTTTTTATGAGTATTCTTATAACGCTTCAGATGACAACACGTCACGTATTAAATATTGTTTCTAGTACAGATGTTAGTTCAGGTCTACTATCTGTCAGATATGTTTCATTTTAACGTTCAAGTCCGTTTCTAATTACCACTGCACATTAATTGATTCCAAATAATGGATTAAATTTGATTAAAGACAAATATAGTAATAAATAAATGTTAAATAAAAGTAAATAATCCGGTTTATAAATCATTCCTTCGTGCATCCAATTGACTCAACAGCTCGCCTTAAATAAAACAAACACACAACGAGCCTCTCATCAGCGGTCATGAGCTCTCAGCGGTCAAGCGCTCAGTACACAATAAGTGTTGGAACACTTCCTCAACAATAATATTATTTCTTCGGATCTGCGGCGAGGAGATAGTGATGTTAGCTGTACACTCGTGTACGTTATATGGAACAAGAAAAATCTTTTGAAAAATGTATTTAAAAAAATCCAAAGAACTAAATTAGGACAATATGCAAACTGTGTTGATACAGGTGCTATATTTTTTTAAGATGAGTAGTAGATGATCCTTTTTTTTCTTTCATTGTAATCTTAAAAATATGTATTATTAAAATATGTATCATTTAAAATATGTATCATTATAACTGTTTTCTACGATCTGTGCATTTCAGAATTCAGTAAAAATTAATGAACTAAAAGTTTGTATTGTGAATGTACCAACATTTTTATTCTCGTTCAACGTTTCTTTTAAAACAATTTGTTTTGATATTTCCGCCCCAACAGTCCCCAGCCCTCTTGTTATGTCAGGCTGCCGGACCGCGATAAGTGACGTAACAAATATAGTGGGATTATCTTACACAGCTTCCCGAACAAATCCGGTCACCTGATTGACAATAGAAGTGTTACGATTTATACAAAAGATATTATATTATTTATTATATTATTTATTATTATTATTATTAAGATATTATTATTATTTATTATAAATTAATATATACTTTTATTCAAACAAATGAAATGTGTCCATTTGGCTTAGTGGCTTTCAATGGTGCAGAAATAGCACGGATGACGTCGCCAATGTCACAAAACACGAAACAGATAGTTTGGTGCGGTCTATATTAGAATATTCAGTATATTTTGAAGACAATTATAATTTCATGAGAATATCTAAAATCTTGACACCACGATGAAGTAAATGGAACCGACGATAAACGCCATCTATCATCAAGTCGAAACTTAACCGAATAGCAATGAATGTTCAGTCGTTGATTGATTGGTTACAAACACTGAATTGTGGTGGTAAGATTTTTGTTGTTGTGCATAATGTCAATTAAATAATTCTAAATTTAGACAAAACGATTCCTGACGCATGATTAATGAACTCAAGTTTTTCTTCCGTTTTTTCAATTATTAAAAAAAACACGACAAAACATATTTCCGAAATGTAGGAGGCGTGAACTGAGCATTTTGTCTCCATCTCTCATGTTACTTAGTGCGTAGATCGTTATCTACTATAAGTGTGTATGGTCTATGTCATATATTATGTCAGACTTTTTACCACGTTGGTCGTTAGTTATTTTGAGTTCCTGATTTTTCGTTTGTACTGATATGTTCTTGTCGTGAGATTTAAGTTCTCGTAATTACTTACTTTGAAAATATTTAAAAATTAAAAATCATTTGTTTAATTTAATTGTTTATCTACAGAGGTAAATCTCGTGACAAGCTCTTATATTATACAGGGTTAGAGGAAAAGTCGTGCTAGATCCGTTAAGGGCGTAAAGTACCCATCATTTCTGACTTATTTCACTATGAAATACCCTACCCTAAACTTAACCCTTTTCGAGATATTCGACTTTTAATTTTTTTATTGAAAATTGCCGATTTTTAGGCTACTAAATTTAATTTTGTTTATTTTGTGTATCTTATTATTATTGCATTTTTACATCTCTAATAAGATGTTTTACGACGTCAATCATTAAAATAGTGCATAAGTTAATTGAATAGGCCGTAGTAGACAAGTGAAAGTTAAGAAATTAAAAAAAATATTATAAAGTTTATTTTTCTTTAAGGGATATCTAAAAAAAATATTATGGTAGTTGTTCGGCAGATGTGTTTTAAAAAATCTACGTTACATCACCTATCTAACGAGGTATAACAATCTAGGGTTTTATTTAAATGCATTGAAAAAAACTTAGTTTCATAGGCGACAGTGGAGGAGAAAATTAATACTTAGCCCTAAAAAGTAAAATAAAACAATAGGTAAGCATGAAATGTCATTTATTAAAATAGGTTTTCACACAACTTTTTCTTACTCTACAGTTCATGTTCAACATGGCTGCCTCTGTTTCTAATACATTGTCGCATCCTTCTACGGAGACCAGTCTTCACTACTCGAGTGGTCAATGTTGTCCTCATTTTATTTGCTGCATCCACAATCCTTTCTCTTAATTCTTCCACAGACGAAACTGGATTTGGCTCGCTGTAGACAAGACTTTTCATGCGCCCCCAGATATGAAAATCCATGGGAGTTAGGTCCGGACTTCGTGCTGGCCATGGCAACGGCCCACCTCGTCCTATCCATTTGTTTGGATAATTTGTGTCCAGCCAGTCTCTGACACTTCTCCTGAAGTGGGCAGTGCAGCCATCATGTTGGAACCACATGTCCCTGATCAAGATGAGTGGCAGATCATCCAACAAATGGCTCAAGTCTCCTCTCAAGAAGTTTTCGTAACTTTCCCCATTTAGATTATCCGGGAGAAAGTAAGGTCCAATGGCATGATGGGCATTATCTCAAATGATTGGAGATAATGCCCATCCACACATTGACACTGAATCTTCGTTGGGACCCCTTCACTCTTTTCTTATTGGGATTCCTTAGTTCTTTTGGGGCCCAGTAATGGGCATTGTGATAGTTGGTTATGCCATCTTTATCAAATTTGGATTCATCTGTCCACAAGATATTTTTTAGAAAATCTGGGTCTTCTACGTCAGCATTTAGCATAAATCTACAGAAGTCCAACCTTCTCGCAGGGTCTCCTTCTTCAATAGTGTGTACCGGCGTGTAATGGTACGGGTATAGGCCAGCAGTATGCACTGTAAACCACACTCTCCATTGCGAAAGTTCCAGATCATGGGCAACAATATTAGTGGAAGTAGTCGGATCCGCTCGAAAGCGTTGCACTATCTCATTATCCTGTTCTTCGTCGTCATCAATTCGTGGTCTTCCCATATCTGTATTTCGTCTCAAAACAGAGCCAGTTTCTCGAAGTCTTCGATAAACTCAGTCATAAACGGCCACATCTGGCACTCGACGACCGGGGAATCGAGTTATGTATTCGTTGCGAGCTTGCGCAGACACACAATCGCAATATCCGTAACAAATAAGCATATCAGCATATTCCTCAGGTGTGTAGGACGACATCTTCAACACTTCCGTATCACAAGTACAAATCAGAGTCCGGTTAACAAGCACAGTAGTCACAAATCAGAAGAAATAGTCCAGAATCACAGCCAAGTCGAGAAAAAGAGCAAAACGATATCACATCTACTACATATGTACGAAGCACAAAACAGACTGACAACCAAAACAATATCCCGTGTTGTATTCCCAGCCCTAACCGGTCTCTACAATATTTTTTCTTTCATTCGCACCTACATAAATCGTCACTAGTCTCGCTCGCACGGTGAGTCTTAACATGAAGGACAATAGGAACGGGACCGTTACAACCGCTACCTGGAGCGTCCCAACTACTTTTTTTCCATGAAACGTAATACAAATCCTAGATTGTTATACCTCGTTAGATAGCTGATGAAACGTAGATATTTTAAAACACATCTGCCGAACAACTGTCATAATATTTTTTTAGATATCCCTTAAAGAAAAATAAACTTTATAATATTTTTTTTAATTTCTTAACTTTCACTTGTCTACTACGGCCTATTCAATTAACTTATGCACTATTTTAATGATTGACGTCGTAAAGCATCTTATTAGAGATGTAAAAATGCAATAATAATAATAATAAGATACACAAAATAAACAAAATTAAATTTAGTAGCCTAAAAATCGGCAATTTTCAATAAAAAAATTAAAAGTCGAATATCTCGAAAAGGGTTAAGTTTAGGGTAGGGTATTTCATAGTGAAATAAGTCAGAAATGATGGGTACTTTACGCCCTTAACGGATCTAGCACGACTTTTCCTGTAACCCTGTATACATGGTCTAATTATATACATGACATACTCACAACCATACTACAGACATGGCTACAACTGCCAGGACAACGTGAGTTATATAATAAAACAAGTAAACACGTGTCTTGTAATGAAACTGCTCAAAATTAAATTTATTACATTATTTATTTATTAGAAATCTAAAATTGGTCAACTTTTGCGGGAAAATATTAAAAATGAGAGAACGGTATCATCGTGCAAGCGGTTCACGAATGAGACCGTTCTCCCGCATTCAAAAGTATTATAACCGACTTTATATAGAAGAAATAAAATCATGAAACCACGATTCATTACCCGTAACAGGCTAGGTTCTGAATTATTTCAGTTTTTGTCTAGACAACACGAGATGGCGGGACATTACACACTTCGTACTTGTTTATACTGATGTGGAGGCTTAGCTTAGATTGGAATGGAAATGATGATATCTGAATCTAGAAATTATTATATATTTTAGATTTGAATGGAAAATAAGAAACAAGTGGATACTTTATTCTTGTCAATGAATAAATATTATATAAATATATCTAATCATGACACCACAGCGGTGGCGTGTGTTTTTTAATTACATAATCATCTTTTTCTGAACCACTGATTTAAAGGTTTATATTCCGACATATTTAAAACCAATTCTCACATTTTTTTTTACAAAAGAGGCTACAAGTTTAAAAGAACGTAGGACGTTGTTGATTTTACCGGAAGCAAGATTGTTCTCTGAATAATAATGACTTGGATTTTTGATTGAATATTTAATTTAAACAAACGCCTCGAATGTCGGTGACTATGAGCGAGCGTTCTATGAGTATGAGCTGCCATCGTTTCATTTCTAGTTTTGTCTTAAAAAAGTTTTAATATAAACTATTAGAATGTAAAAATAATCTGAGATATTTTTAATTTTCATACACCAGATGTTGTATATAATACATATCGTTCAGAATCATATTTATTAAAAAGAAATTTATTAATAATTACTTTTTTCGTAGTAAACCTGTTGTAGACGATCACTAAACTGAACCAAAAATATATATTAATCCATACAATAATATCGATATTGAATGAAAAAGCTTGGCGTATAGTTCTTAAACAAGTTTATACATACTCATGTAATGTCCCAAGTCTAAAATCAACTGCCTCAATACAATCGAAATTTTGGTCCCAGCCCCAATTCCAGTAACACCGGCACCCTTTAATCCTAAGATTACGTAGCCCTGTCATTACTGCCTGTAAATTGAGTTTAAACCTAATTTGAAGCAATATTCCCGTCCGGTGCTATTTATTTTACTGCGGGTAGAAAGGATCCGTCTCTGTTATCTCGTAGGAGCTGATTTTGGATTTGAAAATCTAACTTTACGTCTTGGGGTGCGTTATACTTTTATGTCAACAGTAACTTTACGTTTTATTGTGATCAAAAGTGGTTTAAAAATTTATATTCTATGGATTACAATGTTTTATTGTCCTTAAGTCAAATAGGCCCACAATACGTACGAGTATGTATATCAATCGATAATTATCTGTAACAATAATCTTTTGATAATTGACTATTGTAGGAACAGTCGACACCAGTAAACTTAATTTTTCTATAAAAAATAGTTCAAAATAATTCTCATTCTCAAGTAAGAACGTAAATTTTCCGAACTTAGTTCGATAAATTTCCGAGTAGGGTGAAGGAACAATAGCGCACGTCTGTCTGTGATGCGCTTTGATTTACATGCGGGCGTGTTGTCGTTACAACTAGCTGTTATAACTGTTATTATAGGAAAGGAAATCACAGCTTGGTAATTTTTTTAGCAACAAGTACCGATGAATTAAGTTACCTTGAAAGCTGAAATGAATATACACATCCAATGCGATGTTATGATGCATTTTGCTGAAGTGAAGTTATCGTTTCGGCCTTTATAATATTTGGTTGAAAACACGTGTTTATCGTTTGAAGGTCATTTTAAAATGAGCATTTCTTTAAAGAATTTCCTCTGATAAGCGACTGGAGTTTACTTCTTAAAAATGATAATTGTAATACAAACAATAAGGTGCTGTAACAACTGAATCAAATTATAATTATAAAATTACAAAATTGTAAAATTAAAACATAAATGGTTGCTTGCTACTCGTATCGATGTACTAATCCTATAAATATAGTATCCTATAAATATTCCTGTATCTTCTAGCTCTAAAAAAATGTCATTCTCAGCGTCACTTAGTTCAGCGTCAGTTGTTTCACATGAACTCACTAACCATATTCTTGTTGTGAACTCAAATATATATATTTGTAAAAAAATGGTTGATCAAAGTACAAGTATGACTCCTGACGAAAGTCAAATCGGTACAACCGTCAGGACAACGTGAGTTAATTAATAAAACAAATAAATATACACATTTCTTGTATGGAAAACCGCGATTACTAAACTTTATTACATTATTTATTTATTTATTTATTAGAAATCTTTAATTAACTTCAACTTTTGCAGGAAATTATCAAAAATAAGAGAACGGTATCATCGTGCAAGCACCGTTCTCCCGCTTTTAAAACTATAATAACAGAGTTTATATATAAAGAATAAAATCTTAACAACACGATTAATTACTCGTAACAGACCAATCAACGACTGAACATTCCTAGACATGTTCGCTGTATGTTGCAAGTTGTTAATAGATGGCGCTCATGGTTCGAGCAAAACTACGCCGATCAAAGAAAAGCGAATGTACCGTGTATGTTTCTACTAGGTAACAGATGGCACTAATTAAGTTACAAATCGCGGTGACAAGGTTTTTATTATTGTGTTTATAGTCGATTATGAGAATGTCTTGCTTTGCTAGCGTTAGCACAGTTAACGTTTTAGTTAGCTCTGTCATCATCACTTCAGCCTATCGCAGTCCACTGCCGGACATAGGCCTCCCCAAGTTCGCGCCACACATCAGCTGTAGCTAGCGCTAATATAAGGTAATCCGAAAACAACCCAATTTTTCTAGTTCCGTCCCCTATCACCATGTAGGAGAAACGGAGCCCTAATACATTTACTTACATACCATAATTTGGGGGAAGTTTGAAAGTAGCACCCGTGACAGAAAATGAGGAGCAATAGGTTAGCGTGGTATGGGCATGTAATGAGGAGGGATGACCGCTATGTCGGTAAAAGAATGTTAGGGATGAATGTCGAAGGACGAAGAGCGATCGGCAGACCGAAAAAGCGATGGATGGATTGTGTGAGTGAGGATATGAGAAAGAAAGGAGTAAGCACTGAAGTGACGAATAATAGAGAGGAATGGAAGAGAAAAACATGTTGTGCCGACCCTACATAAGTGGGATAAGGGCAGGAAGATGATGACCATAATTAATACTTAAAAATTAACATGAGTCGCTACTCGTGACGATTCACCTGTTCACATAATTTACCTGATATCATCATTACAGCCTATACAGTCCACTGCTGGACATAGGCCTCCACAAGTTTACGCCAAAAATAACGTGAACTCATGTGTTTTGCCCATAGTCACCACGCTGGGCAGGCGGGTTGGTGACCGCCTGTACCTGATATAACTCGACTTATATAGCTTATCGCAGGAGGCGCAGATAATTTTCGCTGTGTTTTTACTCGATAATAGATAAATGTCATCATCATTATCATCACACCATCACTTCAGCCTATCGCAGTCCATTGCCGGACATAGGCCTCCTTAAATTCACGCCATAAATGGCGTAAACTCACGTGTGTTGCCTATATTCACCACGCTGGAGAATTCACGCAATTTTTGGCGCGAACTTATGGAGGCAAGCGTGTGTGTATGTGTGTGTGTGTATGCGTGTGTGTGCCACGCCACTGTGTTTAACGGAACTTCTAATTATGACTAAGACTCCTGTTCATTCTGCTGTCTGTTCGTGTCACAGGGCTATCTCAAGATCTTTAATAGATAAACACTTGGTATTTCACAGTATGTTTTTTTTTATCTTATAACATACACACACGGTCGTCTGTTCCTATGGTAAGCAACTTAATGCTCGTGTTACATGTAACAGCAGACTGTTGAATATTTATTTGATAAATATACATCTAAATAATGCATATACATATAAATAAATACAAATATTACTACTACCAGACTCAGGCAGAAATCGAACCCTCGACCCGCGGAGCAGTAAGAAGGACCACTACAAACTGCGCCATAGGGCTAGTCAATGCACAATGTGCGTTATAATAGTAGATATAAAACAAGTAAAAACAAAACAAAGTCAATGATAGTAGTAGAATATTTCAGGGCATTTACTTTTAATTTTTATTTTTAACCAATTTCAAAAAAGTAGGAGGTTATCAATTCCACTGTATTTTAAGTGTCTTACCCGAGAACTTTTTACTGCATGGGACCTAGTTCGATGATTCTTTTTTTTTGAATACATAAAAAAATACAATCTAATTGAGAATCTTTTCTTGTTTTGGAAGTCGGATAAAAATAAAGAAATACATACACGTGTTACAAGGAAAACCAATTGTAATTATTATTTATGTCAGTCTTGTTACCGACGGGCGACGATGTTTAGTAACAAAAATCCTTTACAGTTACGAGCTCACGGAAATCTGAAACGTTGTGATTTTTTTTTTTTAAATTGGATTACTACTTTTTGAGTAATTTTTGATATCGCATACTTTCTTGACTATTTTTTCGTCTACCCACGTTGTATTACTGGATTACATTACTAGTCGAAGTAATTGAAGTCGCTTTATTTCTCGTTAGCGAGCAAACACAATTATTGAACTGAGCTTTAACATGCTTAAATATCAATTGTTTTGACAAGGTTACGAGGTCTTTACATATAGACTAACTGTCGACTTGTCAAATGTATACCTACTGTAAATATTGTAAGTAATGGATACTGACATAAGTAAATAACTGCTAAAATTTAAAACACTATTTTTGCAGTTTCATTTCCCAAAGGTTTTAAAGGAACGACACTAATAAAACTCCGCTGTCTGTTCGTCTCAATTATTAATCTTGTCACAGCGATTCTGTATTGGTTACCGTCTGTAAGTATCGTCTGTGACGACGTTGAATATTTATTTTGAAATTTATAATTTAAATATTTGCGAAAATTTGGAAAGCCTAATAACGATGCGTTATGCGACTCTCCAAGATTTTCAATTTTCGAAGTGATCGTAATTAACTTTACATATAAAAATAAAAATCTCGTACCGCAATTCAAAATAAACAACCAACGATGAGTGCCATCTAGTAACAAGTAGAAACATACCAGTACATCCAATATTGACTATGCTTGATCTGCGTAACTTTATTTAAGACGAAATTTTGTACTGCGAGTGTTAATTTTTTTTAACAGTATCTAGTATTTTATTTTATTTTATTTTATATAACTAGGTAGGCAAACAAGCGTACGGCTCAACCAGGTGGGAAGCGATTACCGTAGCTTATAGACGTTGCACGTGACACCAGAAGTATTGCAAACGCGTTGCCGACCCTATCTCCTATTCCTCCCAGGCGTTCTGGTCTCCTTGCTCACCACAAGAACACGACTCTACTTCCCCAGTCGTGCTGCTCCATATTTCGAGCAGGAAATTTCCTGCGGTGCCCTACCTCTGTTAATCAAATTAATAATCACGGTGATAAGGTTTTCTTTGTTGTGTTTAAAGTAGATTATTTTTCCTAATTTACATAAGTTTTAATTTCAAAAAGATATAACTTTGGCACAACTTAAAGCCACGAAACTAATCAATCAATCAAAAATTATTTCGGTAACTACGGCAGGTAGAATAACGTAAGTAGACCAAACAATATCCTTTTTTTTCTCTATGATAATGCCCAGCAAGAATAATTGTGTTTGCTCGCAAACGAAAAAAAAACCGACTTCAATTACATCGACGAGTAATACAACGTAGATCGACGAAAAAATAGTCAAGTAACTGCGCGTTATCAAAGATTACTCAAAAAGTAGTCATCAGATCTCAATAAAATTTATATGTGACCACATGACACATATCAGCTTTCGATTAAATTAAAAATTATTAAAATCGGTACACCCAGTAAAAAGTTATTGCGGATTTTCAAGAAGTTCTCTCGATTTATCTGAGATCCCATCATCAGATCCTGGTTTCCTTATCATGGTACCAAACTAGGGATATCCTCTTTCCAACAAAAAAAGAATTATCAAAATCGGTACACCCAGTAAAAAGTTATGTGGTATAACACAACGTAGGTTGACGAAAAAAGCGTCAAGTAAAAACGCATTATTAGATATAGCTCGAAAAGTAGTTGTTAGATCTCAAATAAATTTAAATGGGACCAATTGGCACACACCACCTTTCGATTAAAAGAAAATTTGTCGAAATCGCTCCACCCAGTCAAAAGTTCTGATGTAACATACATAAAAAAAAAAATACAGTCGAATTGAGAACCTCCTCCTTTTTTGGAAGTCGGTTAAAAAATATAACTCGACTTATATTATATAATTTATCACAGGGGGCAAAGATAATATTTGTTGCGTTTTGACTTGTTGATAGATAGGACTCATGATTAAATAGAAATTAATAAACTAAGCTCAAAATTTGACCGTTTATTGACACGATTTCGCCTATCTATCTCCAATATTAATTCGATGACTCTTAATCTAAAAACTAGCCAATTTTTAATACAGTATACAAAGGTAATTATGAAATCGGTGTTTTATCTTCTTGTCACTAAGGAAGGCGTGGGCGACACTTCCGTAGTTGTCAAAGTATTATATATTTTAACAACATTCATGCAACCAAAGAAGGTAAATTGAGAAAGTGTGGACAGTAAGTAAATATTACGTCGAACAATTTTTTTCGCAAAATTCTTAAAATGAAAAAGCTATTTAATGACAAGATATAATTAAAATACATTTGCTTGAAGTTATTTACGCATTCAATTGGGGTTAATTCAATGGATTTTAATTATATCAAAGGGGGTAGTTGTGAATAATATTATTCGATAGTATAACTTCAAATACTTAAAATTCGGTTTCTAGATTAGAAAACCGATAACGTTTTAATTATGAAACCGAATAGCTTAAATATAAATTTTTGATTTGTAAAATGTGGTGTACAATAAAGAATTTTTTAATCATAAAATAATTGTCATTACTTACGTTTCCTTGTTACGATAACTATTAGAAGTGACGATAATTATTCAACATCAAGTAAAACGCAATCTTATCTATTTCCATACAAATTAACATCACGTTAAAAAAATTAGTCTTAAGGGCAATTCGCAAATGAGCAAGTCCGACGTATTGAATGTTCGGTGTTTGTTGCAACTTATTGATGGACAGCGTGAGTTTATTAATAAAATAAATAAGTAAACACATGTCTTGTGTGGGCTACGCCATAACTTTTATTTATTACATTAATTATATATCTGTAATTAGTTTCAACTTTTGCGGGAAATTATCAGAAATGAGAGATCGAAACCGTCTGGTAAGCGGTACATGAACGAGACCTCTTCCGCTGTCAAAAGTATCGTAACCGACTTTACATAGAAGGAATAAAATCTTAACAACACGGTTAATTACTCGTAACAGACCATACATACAGAAGTACATGTGCGCTGTATGTTGCAACTTGTTGATAGATGGCGCTCATGGTTCGAGAACAGCTAGGCCGATCAATCAAAGCGAATGTACCGTGTATGTTTCTACTTGGCAACAGATGGCACTCATCAAGTTACAAATCGCGGTGGCAAGTTTTTTATTATTATGTTCATAGTCGGTTATGAAAATGTCTTGCTTTGCTAGCGTTAGCACAGTAGTTAATGTGTAGTTAGCACTGCAGCTAGCGCTAATAGTTCATAACTTAGGTGCTATTAGCTACAATTTTTGTAATTCCGTCCCCTATCACCATGTAGGAAAAACGGAACCCTAATACATTTACTTACATACCATAATTAATACATAAAAATTAACACGAGTCGCTACTCGTGACGATTTACCTGTTTCCAGGTGGACTTTAAAAAAAGTAATATTTATCAAAAATTTTACCATAAGAAAAAAAATTCATCACAGAACCGATATAATGCTATACGATATACAATATTATATGTACAGAGTAGTTAGAAGGAAAATAAAGTAAATTACTGTGACCCGCGGTTTCACCTGCAGCTCACAGTCTAATCTCAAAAGTATGTTGAAACGCACCAAATAAAACTGACTAAACCGATTCTAAAAGCACTCATTATGTTAAAAAAGCCTGCGCAATAAGGGATATATTCAAAACATTGCGAAACAAGTCACAGTGACGGTACAACAACTAAACATCTAAGTACAACCGCACTGCGCGAATCTAGTTTCAAACAAAAAAATACAGAACCAAAAGAAAATACTTCACTGTCACCGATCTAATCAATTAGAAACATAACAAGTGCTCCGTGTGAAAGAGACGCAATGTTTCCTCAAACAAAGACGATGTTTTATTTAAAGCACTAATTTACATCGAACACGACGCGTCCGTCTCCACTCGAAGCGTTCTTTTATCGTGATTATTATTTCTTTACGATTCGTCGAGACTTGTGCGGACGAGACGTTTGTTGTTGAACACAGAGAGGCCTCCGTTGTGTCAGTTTGATTAGTTCTTCTGGCTACTTCTATGAGCTGCTTAGTGTACAGTGTTGAAGTAGTGTGCGGTGTTCGATAGCTCGTAACTCTTAAACTAATGTAACTATTGTTATTATAAATACATGTAGACATGTGTTTGTATGTATTCTCAGATCCTCAGCTTTTTATATAAAGTACACATGTAAAGTGTACACAGTCTTATCCATAATAAACCATCGCCTGACGTCATTTGAGTCGTGAAATTGAATCCAACTTCTCGTGAAATAGAAACATCTTTTAGCTACCGAAAAGTCGCATAAAAATTTAAATGTAATCCGAAATTGAGTTTCTACCGCGATCCGGTCCAGTAATATTTTTTCCATATTTTGAACGATTCAAAATTATTCAGTGTCTAATGCGCCTTAATATCAATTTTTTGTGCCTTTTTTTTCTGGTTCAAATATATCTTTTCGGAATGTTATAAATACAAAGAATAGGGGACAATGTTATTACGTCGACATCACACATGTGTTCCGATGTGATATTCATATGTGAGTTTTTGTTCTCGGGGAAACTGTCGCGTTCGTAAAACGAAAAACCCAGAAAATGTCTTACTGTTCTATTTTTAAATACTTCCAAAATCTCCCTTTAGACCCATCTCTTTCACTCACGAGCTATCTCTGTCTAACGTTTAAGAAAACAGTAATTAGCGCAAAGAATGCAGAACCCCATTTGTATGCTTATTAGCGATCCCCTGGACACTTGACAAAACTTCGCCTATTTAACGATGGCCCAATTTGTAAGAGAAAGCGATTTAGTGCAATCAATAAAGTAAAAATATGCATAATTTGGATCAATCTGTTAATCTTAAACCAACTAAGTTTATGTTGGGCTTCGACACAAAGTTTCGTGCCACGAAATTTAACATCACATAGTTCTTAACATCTAGCAAAACAACAAAAAAAAAAAAAAAACAAACCCGTTTCTTCTATAGAGGCTTTCTCTTGTTATAACAATGATATTTCAAATATACAACTCAAACATAAACCAACAAATAGACGAGCGGACATTGAGGTTATAACAGGGTTACGTTCTCATACTTCTAGTTTATTTAAATACAAAAATGCTCTCAGCAATAACTTGTACCACAACATAAAGGATCAAAGTAAGAAACTTAGGAGCAAATTATAATTATAAAGAAAATTTTTATAGCTCAGAGATGACTTGAAAGAATTTACATAAAACTTTAAATGTGCATTAATCTCTTTATGTTCATAAGGTTCTCATCTCCTTACGAGAATTCTTTTTATAGGTGTTCTTATAAATATACCAACATTTTTAATCTCGTTCAAAGTTTCTTTTAAAATAATTGGTTTTGATATTTCCGCCCCAACAGTATCTATTCCTCTTGTTATGTCAATATAGTGCGATTATCTTACACAGCTTCCCGAACAAACCCACCGGTCACCTGATTGACAATAGAAGTATTACAATTTATACAATATAAAATATTTGAAACCTTTTCACAGTATATATAATAATATTATTATTAGAAAAGTATACCGTAAAATGAATTACTTATTTTGATAAAGGGGTCAATATTTCTGTACTTAAATGCCACAGAAGTATTTACACATGCAGTGGTTCGTAGCACTGTGCTACATGACGTAGAGTACCGCTACGAAGCTACATATTTTTAGAATCTTATTTAATGAAAAATTAAATATTATTATGACGTGTGAACGCAAAACACTCGATAAAGGCTTAATAAAGTATTTTGTATATGCGGTAACATAAAAACAAACGTATGAAGATTGTACGTAATTATACTTTTAAGTAACACACGCAGTTCACAACTCTCATGAAACATTTACAGCTCGGAACTGAACACGTAAAGAGCGCTCCTCACACCTCTGTGTACAGCTGTTCAATAGTATTAAGTATTGTTTTTTTCTTTTTATATTCATATAAAATATTTTTTGTTAAAAACACTTCATTTTCATTTCAAGTAGAGGCGTCTTCCTCTTCAACTCGAGTGGTGTTTCTAACAAGTACTTGTTTGGTTTGTCGTTTTCTTTCGTGTTTGATGATATGAATGGATGTACAAGTAGCGTTCTTGTTGGTTTGCTCGGGTTCGACTTCCCGGCCCCGGAGGGCTCGGTTTTATTTTTTGAAGCCAATTTGATAGTTGGAACTTACTACGTAGGAATTATTAAGTTTTATTTCAAATGTCATTTACTTAATTATTTTTTTTATATTGTACGTATTTGTAAGTCTAAGTCACTATTAAATATTCACTCTGTTTTTCACCCTTATGTAGTTTTCCTATCATTTACTATTGAAATCCTTTATCACTAGAACATTTTAAAATATATAAACTCTCAATTGTTTAATTATTCTAATAATTACGTTTAAACATTCCACATAATCACTTTTTCTATTTTGTTACTAACTAAACGCGTCACAGTGTCACAGAACCGCCGCGAGTACAACAACGTCACAACACAAACGTCCTTGAACTTGCGCACAGGCGACGTTTGTTTGTAAACAAACGACACGTGAACAATGAAATATCATTCAATAAACACTGTCATTAAATAAAACTGACTTTTATGTCACAATAGGTGTCTCAACACATAAAATTGCTGATACTTTCTGAAGCAAAGTAAAATCAAAGAAATTTAGGTTTCTTTGCGACGTACGGCGTACGTTCGTACGGCGCGACGTATTGATTAGAACTGAAAAGTTGAGGAGGGTTCGTAGGCGGGACCAGGGAGGGCGGTGATGTAGACCACGCCTCTCATAGCTAGGTTCTAGGTGGTCAGTGTACATATACTAATAGGTAGTCAGACATAAACGAAAAATTTTTTTTACGAAATGCTACAATATATGTTACCTGTGTGTATGTGTGTATGTGATATACAGGGTGGGGATGACAATATAATGATAATTGATACCACCAGTAATACTAACTTATAGGAGTATTTCAAAACCATAAAAAAGTCTTAACATCAAAATCTAAATCTCTCGATTTTTTCAAACTAAATAAGAAAAATATTATAAAATTTTATTACAGCATGTGTAACTATAGGTTCACTGACCTGTTATGACGCGCGGTGACACAACGAACTACCTACTCGTTGGTTGGTTTGGTCAGTGATAGTAGGTTACAAAATTTTTAAATTCTCGATAATTTATGATCTCGATAGATTATCTTCTTATAATGTTATTTATTAATTTTGACATGATGTCGCCATTGGCGGCCATATTTTTTAATTTATTAGAAGCTCTAATAATTCTATTTTTTAACTCATCAACTGTATTTACATCTGTTGAGTACAAGTCGTTTGTAATAAAACTTCACAGAAAATGCGGGATTAAGCATCGATCTTCCCGTACCCTCTGGAAAGCATTTGTAATAGTGCGGCCATCGGTTGGATAAATACGAGTGTTTCCATATTTCTCCCAGTAGGTACTTCTGTATTGCTAAATTAGCATTGCCATGGCATTCTTTGTAAACAAAAATCATGTCAGCGTACACCGAAGCTGTGTAATTATAACGTGGCATTGTAAATAAAATAAAACCTATTATTACTATTAACGCTTAAGCGCCTAATTTCGCACAATTCACTTAATAACTATTAAACTAGGTATTTATTCTACGTTAATGTCCTTTTTAAACGGTTTTATTTAGCTCACCCCGTTTGTTTTATTTTTAAACGTTTTTATTTAGCTCACCCCGTTTGTTTTATTTATTATTCTTGGGTCAAATTTAGTAATTCAAATTTCACCCTCTTCCTGTCAACCGATTAATCTGAAATTTTGTATACACTTTGGATTTTGGTGACAATACAATTATGTTTATTCATTATCATTATAAATTCAAGATGGCCGCCGCTACAAAATGGCGGATAATTTATGTTTTATTATTCCCATCAATATGGGTATCAAATGAAAAGGCTCAACAAGCAGAATACAATATACTATAAAAAATTGAAATCCAAGATAGCGGCCGCTACAAAATGGCGGATAACGTAGGTTTTATCAATCCCATCAATATGGGTATCAAATGAAAGGGCTCAACAAGCAGAATACAATATACTATAAAAAATTGAAATACAAGATGGCGGCCGCTACAAAATGGCGGATAACGTAGGTTTTATCGATCCCATCAATATGGGTATCAAATGAAAGTGCTCAACCAGTATAATCAATGTACTATATAAAATTAAAATCCAAGATGGCGGCCTCTACAAAATGGCGGATAACTTAGGTTTTATCAATCCCATCAACATGGGTATCAAATGAAAGGTCTCAACAAGTAGAATACAATTTACTATGCAAAATTGAAATCTAAGCTGGCCGCCGCTACCAAATGTCTGATAACAATTTATTATCAATCGCACCAATATGGGTATCAAATAAAAGGGCTTGACAAGAAGAATACAGTGCATTATACAACCTCAATATTTAAGATGGACCTTGCAATAATGAAGCACTAAATGAATTAAACAGAATGCGAAATAAAAACTAAAAACTAGAAAATAAAAATAGGTAAAAAAACTTTTTAAGTTAAACGGTTTTATGTTAAACATACATTGCAATGTTTAAGATAAATGTACTAAAAACCAAAAAATAATAAAATAGATACAGTCGTGGGAATTATAAACATATGCATAGACTAGACTAAAATAAAACCGTGGGGCACGTCAATTGTCTACAATCGTTGATTAAAATGTTTGTTTTGTAATGTTACACTATAATTAGGCAGTTGTTCAACCGACAACGATGGACGTGTGATAAGTAGGGCTAGAATGTGGAAACAAGCTAGCAAGCTCGATTATAAGCGAGTTTTAGGGTTTCATAGTGGTGAGCGAGTAGTACTTTTATCATATGTTTTGTCGATTAAAGACAAACTACGAGCAGTGAAACGATTCCTCGCCAGCCAGCAGTGTGAATGTCCAACGATAAACTAGTTGAAACATCTCTTTTATTTACATGGAGTGTATAACTATTAGAATTTCCATGAGCAAGAAAATAGTAAGTAATTTCCTCACCGTCTGCGGGCCAACTGCCTATTTTAACGACGAATTAAACGATTCTTCTATCGCACATTAAGTCGATAATTTGTAGACAATTGACGTGCCCCGCGGTTTTATTTTAGTCTAGTCTATGCATATGTTTATAATTCCCACGACTGTATCTATTTTATTATTTTTTGGTTTTTAGTACATTTATCTTAAACATTGCAATGTATGTTTAACATAAAACCGTTTAACTTAAAAAGTTTTTTTACCTATTTTTTACTATAAAAATAAAGCGTTAAATATCGCACAATTCACTCCAAGAGGTTTTCGAGATAATCCAATAATTATCTAAAACGAACAAAACTCGTGCGCATATGAATAAAATTGACAAATTAACGCGTATGACATCAAGAAACATGAGTACGCAAATAAACAGCACAGATACTCGATACTCGAGCAAAAGTTTCGCGAATATTTCGATCTTGAAATAAAAATATAGTCAATATTGGCAACGAAATACTTAAACTAATTAAAAATTGTAAATCTGATATGCCATGTATGCTCCCCGCGATATTACCTACTTGAAAAAACTATGGTAGATTCAGAATTTACATTTTCAGAATTTAAAATTTCAGCATTAAACAGGCAGGCAAATAAGCAGGAAACAATAAATTAAAAAAAAAAAAACAAAATTTATAAAAAGAAAATTATTAGAATCATACTGAATAAACTATTTAACAAATGTTTTTAATATGTTTTAACCTATCACTGTTCTACCACAATAAGTAACAATTTTGCATGTTTTTAATTACGCGTAATATTATGAAAAATTACGAATCGATTGTTTGTACCGATCGCGCTCAAAGGGTCGTTAATCTGCGGGTGACTGTTTATTAATGTTATACAACACGTAGAAATTTTAAAAAATGAAAAATCATATTTTGTGACTAAACTACTGGGTGTATTTTATTTAGTTTTTGTATATGGGCTTTGAATGTCATTACATATACGATGTCAAATTTATCGTTGTATTGTCATCCCCAGCCTGTATATATTTGATGGAAAATTATTAAGATTATGCTAAGTCTCGCTGATGTTGATAATTTTATCTAATACAACAAAGACGCCAATTAAAATTAACCGTTTGATACTACTAGGTGGCACTTATCTTTGATTACTTGACTTGTAACATCAAATATTGTAACAAAGCGCCGTTTCGTCGCAGTCAGAGCGAAGTCACGTAGATCGATCGATCGATCTGTGTCAATAGATGGCGCTCATCGTCAGCTGCGTATGCTGAATCGCGGTGGCTAGATCGTTATTATTGTGTTTAAGGGAATCTGTACTCGTTTATCGTAGTAAAATTCAGAAATGTATATATAGGCAATTTTTTCTAGTTCCTTACCACGTCACAGTGTGTAACGGAACACCCATAGCTGAGTTTTTGCATTCCTGTGTCAGAGATCTGGAAACACACTTAGTGAAGACAAAAACACTCAAACCACGAAAATCACTTGTATAGCCCATACAGACATTTGTCACGTATGAAAGAAAGAGCAGGAAGACTGGCGACTACAGGCTGCGCACACGGAGTTGTCTACTCACCTTTTTTAACCGACACCAAAAAAAGAAGAGGGTATCAATTCCACTTTTTTTGTATGTTACCTTAGAACTTTGTACTGGATTGACCGATTTTTAATCAACAGGTGGTGCTCATCGTGTGTTCTTGTTTAAATGAGATCTGACAAGAACTTTTTGAACTATCCCTAGTAATGAGTGTTTACTTGACTGCGTCTACCTGCGTTGTATTACTTACTTCATGGTTGGATGGATGGATGGATGGTTGATGTAATAAATAAGTCTAATATACATGTAGCTATGCCAGTCGGCTGTTACCTATAACACAAGTATTGAGTTGCTTACTTTAGAAATTGATGACCGTATGTATATGTTGTAAATATTTATTTATTTCTAATTTCATTAAAGCTGGTTTATTACGCTAAATTTTAATCAAAATCTACGCAACCTCTGATTGAATTTCTTTTTACTATCAATGGCTTTTTGTTTATTTGTGTATTGGAAATAAGTAAGATTGCTAATTATAACATATCTGTTATCCAAAGCTCTCAACGGAGCTCTGGTAATGAAGTTCAACTTTTCGTATATGTGACAAAGTAATCTTTAAAAGCGATATAAATAGACCGCTTGTTCGTGTTTTAATTTTTAGTTTTTTTTTTTTAATATTAGTAAAGTGGAAAGGAGTGCAGTTAATAGAATGAATTTACTTCAGATTTTTGATTCGTCGCCATTAAGTTTGAGACAAGTTTAGTAGGTACTTACTTGCAAGCTCAGCGATGTTAGCTAAGTAACTCGTGACCGTATTGAACGGTAATTCCTACAAGTTTGCTTTACAAACAAAAATAAAAAATTAAAATAACGCGAAATGATTACCTTTTTGAAATAGTGTTTATTTTTAACTAGTCTTGTGGTTTTGGGTTTAATATTATCTGCCTTAATAAATACAATAGAACTTCTACACGCTCTCATTTTAATTACATTTAGTTCCTAACTTGATTCTTTTTTATTCAAGCGAAGTTATCATGAATTTTGCTGAAATTGACTGGTAATAAATTGGTTCCGATGAATCAGATGTTTGAATTATTTAATGTTAAACTAATCGTATGTTACAATAATACATCAAATGACACTACTAGTGCCATCTATTGAGGGTATTGTAGAGTAATTCAATATTGATTGTAATCTGTTGAATTAATTAAATGATTTATATTTGCAACTCTTTCCTTTTGTTATAAAATGTAGTTCGCTGTTCGCCACCATTGTTTTAACTTGTTAAGTCATTGTATTATAATTATTAGTTTGCAATCGAAAAAAACTGTCTTCAATTATGTACATGGACATAAAATTATGTAAAATACAGAGTTGAAGTGGGTAGTTGTAAATAATACGATTCGATGATTTAATGTATACCAAATTAAAAAACATTTCAATTCATTTTGTTCTTTGATTTAATTTTGTAAATGTATTCTAGTATTGAGTAGAAGTTTAAATTGTTTACAACGAGACTGCATATTGTTAAGCTAGTGAATGCGTGATTAGAGAGGAAAAGATATAAGTTAGTGAAGATAGAAAGAGAGAGAGTTTAAAGACTTAAGTTTCGTAAGTTTTACTTCAGTCGTGTGGTCTAAAGCATACTCGTGTATTAAGTAAAAACAAACAAATTGTAATTGTTCGCTAGTGAAGTCATTTATGCAAAGAATACAGTTAGCTAATAGTGTATTAAAATGGTGGCACTGTATTTAAATGCAGGCAATTATTCAACGTCAGATGAACCGCCTTTTCGTTTGTTGGCTGTTGCTTCATTACATAGTATAAAACAAACTCGCTTACCGCTGTCTTTATGCTTAGATCTTTGGGTAAAGCTTTAGATTAGATAAAACCGAATTTCGGGACCGTGGGGGGATGGGGGGGAGAGGGTGGGGAACGCTACCCCTCGTACCACTATCACACCTCGGAACCCCATTGTTATGGAGATATCCATGGTTAAAGTTTTGAGTTTAGAAGAAGAATTTCGAAAGTTAGAGGAACGCTTGGCTCCGGCGCTGCGGGAAGTGCAGCCCTTCCGCCCTTGCGTGCGAGGGCTGCCCTCTAAAAAAAACACTCTAGGGGTAGGACAGACCAAGACCACGTGGACAGTGGGGTGCTCCGATTCGGTTTTGGGTATTTATCGAATTTCTAAACCTATATTCTAGCACGCAATGTTACTAATTTTATTAGAATATTATGTCTGACGCGTTATTTTGTTTAAAAGTGTCGATTTGTCACACAATGCAAACTATAGCAATAATAGCTTTAAATTCTTCTTCTAACCTCAAAACTTTAACCATGGATATCTCCATAACCATGGGGTTTTGAGGTGTGACAGTGTTACCTTGTATAGATTCCCCTACACCCTCCACCCTCCACACCCAAAAAAACCCCATAATTCGGTTTTTCTAATTCGGTTTTACCTAATCTAGATCTTAGCCGATCTTTGAAACTACGCAACGGACTTTGATCCTATTTTTTTAAGTAAATAGAGTAATTCCAGAGTAAGGATTATATGTATAATACGTGCATTAATATAGTAGAGGAACACAGATAATTTTTGCAACCGAGCGAGGCTAGTTTAAAATAAAATGAAAATTAAATCAGTGTTCCGTTAACCCAGTAGGGCACGGAACTTTAAAAATAACCGTACAACATTCCAAACTATTTTATATTGTTTTGTACAGTCAAGCATCTTTCTTGTCAAGTGACTTTAAAAAAGGAGGTCCAATAAGGGATTCTCAATATTTATTTATAAAATAATTTTTAACAAAAAAAAACCGACTTCAAAAAGGAAACTAAAAAGTGAAAAATAAATTTACTTAGTACAAAGTAATTCGTATTTTGATTTAGTTAATCAGAAATGATTAAATAAATATTTTATAATTTTGAAGTCGGTGCCAAGTAAAACAATAACTACTCTAGTATCTACTCATAAGTTGTATTCAGTTTTCTTTCATAATTTGTTTCATTGACTATTAGGTTGAATACTGTTATTATTCTTTTATTGTTTTGACATATCTAATAATATTTTTTATACTTGTTTGTTGTGTGTGTGTTGTTTGTATTTGTTATTGTAGCCAGGTTGTTGTAGTATTTACTTGGCACCAACTTCAAAATTATAAAATATTTATTTAATCATTTCTAATTAACTAAATCAAAATACGAATTACTTTGTACTAAGTAAATTTATTTTTCACTTTTTAGTTTCCTTTTTGAAGTCGGTTTTTTTTGTAAAAAAATATTTTATTTTACAAATTTTAGTAATGGGTAGACCTAACAAGGATGCTTTTTCTCTTATGTCGGGGGTTCGGAAACATACACAATACACAAGCACAAACACCCAGATCATGACAAACATCTATATGGCCAATACAAATGTCTGTCGTGCGCGGGGATTGAACACACTAACGCCAGCGCAACAGCCGGTGCTGTGACCGCTGCGCTAACGCGTCGACATACTATGAGTAAAGTTCGCTATCAGGTGTACGTAATAACAACCGGGACTGACAGCCTAGCGTGTTCTCCGAGGCTAGGTTGGGAGAACCACAAGGATTAACAACTAGACCGAAAATAAATATTTGTAAAAACATAAATATCCACTCCGAGCGGGAATAGAACCCACGACCGTCGGTGTTTAGGCGCCGCCGACACGGCACATTCACCATTATATCAAAGCGGTCGTCAAACAGCAAAAGGTAACTGCTGTAAATTATTGAGAAATTCCCTCGAATGTTTATGGGCTCTATCATCAAACCTGGTCCTGCGACACAGATGATCACATAGCAGGTAATTGCTTTGAATCGTTGAAAAGTTCCCTCGACTATCTTGCGTCTCCATCATCAGACTTTAATGGCACTTGTAACTCATATAGGTGCAAAGTTCTCATCAATAGAAACGAATTAAGTTCAAACAGCAGGTAATTGCTATAAGTCGTTGAAGAGTACCCTCGACTATCTTTCGTCTCCATCATCAGACTAAAATGGCACTTTTAACTCATATATATGAAAAGTTCTCATCAATAGAAACGAATTAAGTTCAAACAGCAAGTAATTGCTATAAGTCGTTGAAGAGTACCCTCGACTATCTTTCGTCTCCATCATCAGACTGAAATGGCACTTATAACTCATATATATGCAAAGTTATCATCAATAGAAACGAATTAAGTTCAAACAGCAGGTAATTGCTATAAATCGTTAAAGAGTTCCCTCGACTAACTTTTGTCTCCATCATCAGACTGTAATGGCACTTATAACTCATACAGGTGCAAAGTTCTCATCAATAGAAACGAATTAAGTTCAAAAAGCAGGTAATTGCTATAAATTGTTGAAGAGTTCCCTCGACTATTTTTCTTCTCCATCATCAGATCGACTCCAGACCTTTATTAAATAGTAGTGCTTTATAGTACTTAATGAAAACATGATTAAATTTACTAGTCACCCTTACGATTTTTGAAAGTTTCCCTTGATTTCTCTGGGATCCCATCATCAGATCCTGGTTTCCTTATCATGGTACCAAACTATGAATGTCTCCTTTCCAACAAGAAAAGAATTATCAAAATCGGTTCATAAACGAAGAAGTTATCTCCGAATATACATAAAAAAAAAATATATGTATACGGTCGAATTAAGTAACCTCCTCCTTTTTTTGAAGTCGGTTAATAAACCAACAAAACCACAACGTGCATGTAAATCCTACAAACGTCGATGTTTTAACCGACTTAACAAAATACGAAGGTTAGCAATTCGACTGTGCTTCTTTGTGTGTGACATAACTCACTGACTGACTCATAACTTTTCACTCAGTGTACCGATTTTGATGATTATTAATTCATTCAAAAACTGATGCATGTCATCTGTTGCGTTCAAACGTGAGCAATATCTGATGAGTAGTTCTGAGTTATCTCTAGCAGTGCGTGTGTAACTGACTTCACGACTATTACTCGTTGATGTAAATTAAAGTCGATCTTTTAACGTGACAACGTCTAAAATAGCGATGACGTCGACTGCATGCACGAAAAAGGATGACGCAGCGTTACGCTCATTGTACGCAAGCGCCGCAGCTATCACTCTTCCACTGGCCTGTGCGTCCGAGGAGATGTTTTGTTATGACGCTATCACGTTAAACTATCGTCCGTAAACCAACTTTACAGACCACCAATTTTTTTTTTATTAAGAATACATTGAACTGTTGTTGATATCGTTAAAACGGGCAACACACCCCCACGTGTAAAAGCTACACTTAGGGGTAGGTCGCCCATTTTGGAAACGTACAGAATAAATTTTATGTACAAAAATTAAAATCTTGTTACCGCGATTCACCGTTTGTAGTCAAAGATGAGCGCCATCTATTGGCAATGTACATTTAACCGTCGTTCCGTAGAATGTTGTGAAGATTTCGGAAGATTTTATTATTATTGTACATATAGTCAGTAATTAACATTTGAGCATATGGAGTAAGTCATTTTGGAAATAGAAGTAATTTTTTTATGTTCCATTCCGTTACAGGGCGTCACGGAACTCCTAAGAACACATAACAGAAGAAGTTGATATCTTCTGATGTCAATAGAACCAGCATCTACATTCCGAACTGATGGTGGCTTCACATTCACTAAAACTATAATTAATTGTTTTGATAATTAAAAACAAATAGCTTGTAATTTTGTTAAGGAAATTGAAATCAAGTATTTTTTAATATGAAATACCACCTTTTATTAATTTTCCGACTACCCACTTCTAACATACATAGGATTTACGATTTACGTTGGTTACAACTCTTGAATCGCGCTGGCAAGATTTTTATTGTTATGTACCTATATAGTCAAATCGTTTCAAGTTTGTAATATCTTTTTCTACGTCTCCGATAAATAACCACTTTTTGGCCTTCCGTTACACACAAGCGTTAACGGTATTCTACTGCTAAAATTGTGCTGTCCGTCCGTATCACAGAACTTATCTTTAAAATAGTAACAGATAAACACACTCTGACAACAATCATAAACATTAAGCTAACCATTATAGAAGGTCCGATAGAGGACATTTAGATTTCGACTAAACTTTACTACAATTTAGTTTTGGCACGCGACTTCACCTACATGAGGTTATTACTTTAAGAGTAGTTTATTGTTTATTTCGAGATTAAATCATTCTTATTACTTTTTTAAAAATTAAAAAAAAAACTGATCAGTAATGATAAAAAATGGTAAGTGAAATGACATTTGAATATAATTAGATGAATCAAAAAAGTTTACATTAACTAAATTTGTTTAAGTTTATGACGGTAATACGGTTGGAGTCTTAAATATGTTCTAGTATTTTGGTTGCAAAATAAGATTAAAACGATAAGTAAAACGTGATATTTACCATGTTCGTCGAGTCACTATAAGTTCCTGATGTTTCGTTGGTTCTGATATAACGCCTGAGTGGCTGTATATTTATAATAATTATTAATATAAAGACCTAAGACGAAATTTTAGTAGAACAGTTTTGGTAAACTTATGAGGGAACTTAAACCTTAAAACCTTGTCATAATTTTGTTTACAGTTTTTATGAGAAACATGCCAATGTGTGTAATAAAACTTACACTAATTGCGAGCACTCCCATTTTCAAAATTATCATAACCGACTTTATATACAACAATACAAATCTTGTGACCGCGATTTATTATTGTACACCAACGATCAGCGCCAGCTGTCAACACGTCGAAACATACGATAAACATCGATATAACAATAATAAAAGTCATTTAAAATTATAACAATGAAGTCCACTGACGGTAGATTTAAATCAACTCACAAAACTGGACGCGTACATTACTATCTCTAAACGTTTCGATTAATTTTGACCAAGACTTTACGGGTAATTGTGAGCTATACCTAATAACGTGTACTTGTGTATAAATTGAAGTCGATCTTTATTGTGTGACAACAAACACAGTCACTGACAGACGAACCTCACCGTCGGTTACAAATCCTAAATCACGGTGGCAAGATTTTATTATTGTGTGTAAACTCAAACATTATGTTTCAAGTAGGGATCACTGTACATCTTCAGTTTCTCTTATGTTTCTTTAATTTTTGCACTTCCGTTGCACGCAGTTGTCAACGGTATACCAATTCACAATTTTAACTGTCACTCAAATTTTCCTAGCTCAAAGATCAGGAGATGCAACCAGTTCTGTATTGATTTTCTCATGTATATATCTCATGTACATAATTTTAAAAACTATAAAAATCACAGAGGTAGAGTACACAGTTCTGATAATTATGATTAAATGTTGTAACAAAGCGTCGTTCCATTGCAGTTGGAGTGAAGAAACGTAGATCGAAGAATGTGAATGTTCGGAGTGTCATAGAGTGTCTACTTGTTACTAGATGGCTCTCATCGTCATTTACAATATCTGAATCGCGATGGTAAGATTTTAATGTTTGTATATAAAGGCGATACTGATAATTTGAAACTGGCATGTAGTCTGTAGGTGCAATATTTGAACTGTAATTCAAATCTTGCACTTACGGTCACATTTCAACTCCAAAAAAAAATTGAACAAGTTTTCATTTTCCGTGCACTCTATGCTTTGAGGTAATTTGTTAGTGACGAATCCTTATTAGCGTGAAATAAAATTTGTAACTTTAATGAACGTTCAACTATAATATTATTTAAACTATAGTAATAATTAAGTAAGGTAGTAACTTCGGCTACATTTCAACCACATTCCACTAGGTTAAACGTCGACGAGGTTTGTAGTTTCGTTCCTCAAAGGAGACAACAGAGCTTAAAACTTCATGCGATGGCGAAATTTTTTTATATCTGTTAATTTTTTGTACCGTTGCAGTCGCTTGATAGAAATATATTGAAATTGTATTTCTGGGTTCTAAATAGCTTTTTTTTTAATTCACATAAATTATCAGTTACACAATTTTTAGTAACTTTTAATTAAATATTCATACTACAAGCCGCGACAAGACCGCTTCTCGCAGATGTCTCTTAGTCGAATCGTATTGATTTCAATTATTTTATCTGTATCCAACTAGTCTGTGAATATCTTCCTGTATGATCCTGTCTTCAGATCATATTGTAAAGTGTACTTTACACATCTATCATGTGTTTTATTTACGTAAAACCAAACAATAATACTTAATTTACGAATTTTTATTTCTTTGAAAAATGTACCCAATATGCACACAAAATTTCATGATAATCGGTCAAGCCGTTTCGGAGGAGTTTAACTACGAACACCTCGACACGAGAATTTTATATATTAGATTAGTGCTGTCTGCTGTGAGGCGACGGCAGTAAAGAATATAGTTAGTGTAGTAAGAGGCGACTAAGGGATAAGTTGCTCACAGTTGCTACAACACAGCAACTGATGGCATTGAATTAGACCGAAGACGGGCAGCAGAGTCATCGGTGCGACAAAGCTAGCCTTGCGTTCGCAAACCCGCCTGCCCAGCGTGGTGACTATGGACAAAACACATGAATTCGCGCTATTTTTGGCGCGAATTTGTGGCCTGTGTCTAGCAGTGGACTGCGATAGGTTGAAGTGATGAATTGAGTTTAAATCTAATTTGATGCTACATTCCTGTCCGGTGCTATTTATTCGATAGCGGGTACAAACGACCGTCACTGTTATGAGATCAGGGTTGTAATAACGGTTCCCAATCTAACTTCACATTTTGGGTGCGTAATACTTTTATTTTGTAATTAAAGTTTTGTCTTATCATCATAAAAAGTAGATTCAATATTCATATTTGATAGGTTTAGATACTTTTTTGCTTAAGAAAACTAGTCATAAATATGGATATCTGCCGGTTTCCTACTTAAGGAACAATCGACATCTGTAAACTTAAATGTCGTATAAAAATTAATAAACACTAGCTGACCTGGCGAACTTCGTATCACCTTATTTTTTTCTGAAATATAATAATAACATAATATTTCAAAATAATATATAGCCTATCTTTTAAGTTGGATCAAACTGCACACGGTGTGCAAATTTGACTAAAATCGGTTAAGTAGTTTAGGAGTCCATTGAGGACAAACATTGTGACACGAGATTTATATATATTAATAAACATTTTAAAAACATTTTCCAAACTCAAGTTAGAACATAAATTTCCCGAACTTGTTCGATAAATTTCCGAGTAGGGTGAAGGAACAATAGCGCACGTCTGTCTGTGATGCGCTTTGATTTATTATATGCGGGTGTGGTGTCATTACAACTAGCTGCTCTATGTTAATTTACTCGACTCTTGTTATAGGAAATTAAATCACAGCTTGCTAACTTGTTTAGTAACAGTTACCGAACCGAGTTACTTTAAAACGCTAAAAATTAACATGCGTCACATCGCAAGCGACGTTGTGATGAGTTAAGCTGCCGACGTTGTGTTTTTCATAATAATTATTTAGTTAGAAAAAACGCGTTTCTAGCACGGAGGTCGTTTGAATGCTAATATTTCTTTAAATAAAATGCGTGAAACATCTCTGACACGCGACTGGAATTTACTTCTTAAGAATGATAATGATCATTAAAATAAATACGAGCGTGCTTTAGAGCACACGACTGAAGTAAAACTTCTGCACAATAGACCTGCACTGTGTCTCAGATATACGAAACGTAACTGGCTATGAGAGAAAGAAAGAAAGAAAATGTGTGCTCGCATCTTTCTCTCTTGCACCGTTCGCCTCGCCCGATCACACTTTTCATAACGTTCTCGTAACGCATTCACCAGCTCACACCCCTAGTAAAGCGAGCGTAAAGAAGTTTTACTTCAAATATAAGATTTTTTAAGATATTAATAAAATTATAATTAAAAAATTACTGAATTGTAAAATTAAACCATAAATTGTTCCTTGCTACTCGTATATATACCGTTACATATATTCCTATATCATACAATAAGCTAAAATGTCACTTTCAGCGTCAATAGAAGTCAGCGTCAGTTGTTTCACACAAATTCACTAACCATATTTTTGTCATAAAGTTAAATATATATTTGTATAAAATTGATTGATCGCAGTACTACAAGTCTGACTCTTGCACGAAAGGCAAATTGGTGCACCCGTCAGGACAACGTAAGTTAATTAATAAAATAACGTAAACACATACACGTGGTAAACACATGTCTTGTATGAGAAAACGCTATAACTTACATTTATTACATTAATTGTTTATTAGAAATCTGTAATTACTTTCAATTTTTGCGGGAAATTATCAAAAATGAGAGAAAAGCGGTACACGAACGCGATCGTTCTCCCGCTGTCAAAAGTATCGTAAGTGACTTTACATAAAAAGAATAAAATCTTAACAACACGATTTATTTATTTATTTATTTATTTATTTAATTAATTACGTACAGAACAGGTTACAGCCATTAAAAGATACAGAAATAGTTCAAACATAACATTATATCTAGGTTGAAACCCTTAATGTGTACGACATACAGTAACATAATACACTAAGCAGAACAGAAGTGGATGGAATGCAATATACATATATAAATTTAAACTTAAAAACTAAGATTGCTTAACAAGTTATATTTATTAAAATTTTGGTTTTGAAAGAAGCGAGAGAACAGTGATAGATGTCTATATCGATACACGTACTGACAAGCTGGTTGTACTGGCGACACATACGAGATAAAGGATTATAATAAGAGGTGTTATTACGATAAATATCAAGAGAGAACACCTTAGGCCTTCTAATACGATAGTTTATGTTAAAGTTAAGTTGAGACAGCAAGTATGGTGAGTCAATGAAGTAATTAATTATTTTGTAAAGTGTCATAAGATCTAAATATTTACGACGATAGGCTAGAGATATCATTTGAAACTTTTTCATTCTTTCTTCGTAAGTGTGGAGCTCGCGGTGCAGGTCGAGACGAAAGCAGACCGATTTAAGAAAACGATTTTGTATTCCTTCTATGCGGTTAACATGAACGGAGTAATTTGGCGACCAGATCACAGTGTTGTACTCTAATATGCTTCTTACGAGAGCATGATACAAAGCTAAATAAGATGAAGCCTTAAGTAATAATAATTAGTTATAAGCCTTACTGATTAATTTCTTACTCTTAACAGACCAATCAACGACTGAACATTCCTAAACATTTTCGATGTATGTTGCAACTTGTTGATAGATGGCGCTCATGGTTCAAGAAAAACTAGGCCGATCAATCAAAGCGAATGTACCGTGTATGTTTCTACTTGGTAACAGATGGCACTCATCAAGTTACAAATCGCGGTGGCAAAATTTTTATTATTGTGTTTATAGTCGATTATGAGAATGTCTTGCTTTGCTAGCGTTAGCACAGTAGTTAATGTAGTAGTTAGCTTCTGTAGCTGGCGCTAATAGTTCTTAAGTATTACGCATCTTCAACGTAATTTTTCTAATTCCGTCCCCTATCACCATGTAGGAGAAACGGAACCCCAATACTCAGTCTTGTTACAGACGGACGACGATGTTAAGTAACAAATTTCCTTTACAGCTATGAGCTCACGGAAATATGGAACATTGTGATATTTAAAAAAAAATTGGATGACTACTTTTTGAGTAATCTTTGATAACGCGTACTTACTTGACTATTTTTTCATCTACCCACGGTGTATTATTTGTCGATGTAATTGCAGTCTGTTTTATGTTTTCGTTTGTGAACAAACACAATTATTGAACTGAGCTTCAATATGCTTAAATATAGATTATTTTGACAAGATTACGACGACTTTACATATAAATTAACTGTTGACTTTTGTATGTATACCTACTGTGAATAATGTAAATTATGGATACTAACATACGTCAATAACTGCTAAAATTAAAAACACTATTTTTGCAGTTTCGTTTCCCAAAGGTTTCAAAGGAACGACACTAATAAATCTCCGCTGTCTGTTCGTCACACAGAGCTGTCTTTAGAAGAGTACTGGGACATTCAAAGACAATATACAATTGATGTTATTATAGGTAACGATAAAAAATTAGTATTAACTTTGTTCGCAATTTAACTTTGTAATTGTTAGTGTAATTCAATCATTAATCTTCTCACAGCGATTTACTATTGGTAACCGTCTGTAAGTGTCGTCTATGATGACGTTGAATATTTGTTTTGAAATTTATAATCTAAATATTTGTGAAAATTGGGTGATGATCATAATACTTGTTGAGTTACGAACATCACGAAATTTTCAAATTTTCGAAGTGATCGTAATCAACTTTACAAATAAAAATAAAAATCTCGTTACCGCGATTCAAAATAAGTTACCAACGATGAGTGCCATCTAGTAACAAGTAGAAAGATACGAGTACATCCAATATTGACTGTGTTTGATCTGCGTAACTTTATAAGCGATCACCGTAGCTTATAGACCCTGCAGACGACACCAGAAGCATCACAAACGCCTTGTCGGCCCTATCTCCTATTTCCCCAGGAGCTCTGGTCACCTTACTCACCATAGGAACACAGGGAATCTTTGCTTGAACACTTTCGTTAAAAACTAAAATTCTTAAAGATTAATATATCAATGACGTATGCACCTGACGGTACGTACGTCAGTGTGGATGAATGAAATTTATAATCACCAGATAATGAGGGGCAGTAATATTAAATGGGGTCGTTGTGAATATTTTTTTTTTATTTGTTAGTATAACTTTAAATACTTTGATATCCAGTTTCTGAATTCAAAAAACGATTTAAAAAATATTTATTTATTTATTTACTTATAAACTTTAATAAGCTTAAAATAAATTGTTGATTTGTAAAATGTCGTCTACAATAAAGTATTAAATAAATAAATAATAAATCTGATTTTTTTTATTTATTATTGATTTTTAAATAAAAAGTCATATATTTATTAATTGATTTTTTTAAATTGGATTGAAAAGGCCTAAGACGTGAAAAATCGACATTGTTATCTTGCAAGCCAAAAAAGTTATAAAGCTCAAAAGGTCATAAAACACACGGTCACGAGTCATAACGTCGTCTTCATAATAACGCCGTAATAGAAGTGCATACGAAAATTCAGGTCACTAAGAATTTTTCGACAGATTGGGGTTTAAAAAGCCTACAATGACTGGACTGTTTGTTCACTTTAATTACTTACCTACATGATACGACATTGAATTTAAACGTACCTGCAACAAAAGAGTAAAAAGTTTTGTCAAAACAATAAAAATTGTTTGAAACGGAATATGATGTATTGAAGTTGCAATGGAACCGTTTGCTCAACTACTGTACCTCCAATGTGGTACCATAATGTATGTGTATGGTATCATATATTAAATCATCAAAACATTTTGTGGAGTAGTGTTAGGTACTTGTAAAATGTTTTCTTATTGAATTATCCATTTGATTCATTCATTTTTAGTTATAAATTCTGAATCATCAATACTTGGAGATAAATTGTCTATGACACAAAAAAAAACTAAATGAAAATCGGTTCATCCGTTTGGGAGCTACGATAACACAGACAGATACACAGATACACAGACACGACCCTCTTTTTGCGTCTGGGGTTAAAAAAAATACAGTCGAATTGAGAACCCCCTTTATGAAAGTCGGCTAAAAAGTTACTAATCACTACTACTAATGTTAATATAATAAATCTATATTAATATTATAAAGCTGAAGAGTTTGTTTGTTTTTATGAACGCGCTGGGCTTAGGAATTTCTGGTTCGAATTGAAAAATTCTTTGTTGTTGTGTGTATTGGATGTTACATTTACCGAAATAGCTATAGGCTATATAACATTACGCTACGACCAATACCAGCTAAGAATTGGTAAGAAATTTACAAATACGGGAAAAATGATTATTTTTTTAATTTTTAACAGATCACCAAGATGATGAGATCACTAGCATGATAGGGAGAATTGGGGCGTCATCATACCTTTGAAGGTACTAGACGTTGAAAAATAGCTTCGGCAGGTAATAATACATTACTCACTACTTTACGAAACACAACTCCGGCTACTTTTTTTTCGAATTGTAGAGTGCTGTTGGCCTTTACAGCGTCACCGGTGAGTGGGGCCGGGCACTAAGGACACCAGTCGCGAAGAAGAAAGGGAGCCCTCTGGGAGGGCTCGGGCAAAAATGCACGCCCTATTCCCTAGGGGTCTCCTAGCGAGATCGCACCTCGGCATAGAGCGTCGTAGGAGTAGAGGAGGCGCTCCAGCTACGTCTTTCTCAGACCTATAATAGATTAGAATAAACAAAAGGATAGCGCGATTTAAATTACAACTAACGCCATCTATCCTCTACTTTGTAACAATAAATCAATTTGACAACCGTGTGCGTTATTATTATTAAATTATTTCTTTTATTCTTTGTAGATCATGGCTAATAAAGACATCCAGACGGACGGACTCAAACGTAGAAATTTTGATGACAACTTTACTCAATAAACAACTAACATTCGTTTTTAATTTTTCTCCTAATTTTCGTTAAAAGAGATCCTCACCGATTACGAGTGATTCTGATTACCTATTCCTGCTCTACGCGATTAACATTAATTAACTCCTACAAGTTTGAGTTACATAAGAGGTCGATATTTAAAAAAAAACGCACGACAATAACTCGTTAGCGTCGTGTTGATTTTACCGGAAGCAAGGTTGTTCTGAATAATAACGACTTCGATCTTTGACTTAATATTTATTTATTACCATTGTCTTGAATTTCGGTGACTATGAACGAGTGTAGTTCAGTTTTAAAGTTGAAAGTCAATGATAAAAAATGTTTAGTAAAATTCGTTACATCTATTATATACAGTACTAGCGCACCGCCCCGGCTTCGCACGGTTGCAAAAACTATCAGTGTTCCTCTTTTATATTATGCATGTATTATACATATAAACCTTCCTCTTCAATCACTCTATCTATTAAATAGAACCACATCAAAATCCGTTGCGGAGTTTTAAAGATTTAAGCATACATAGGGACAGAGAAAGGGACTTTGTTTTATACTATGCAGTGATAAGATGTAACAAATTTATATGTGTACATATATTTGTAAAGAGACATCTTCATTATAAGTAATCGCTATACAGCTTATGACGAGATATAAGATTTACATGGTTACTTCTATTACTAAAACTATTCATAAGCGGGATATTTACCATGATTTTTATTTCCATTTTGCGGAACTCGATATTTCGACATTAACTGCGAATGTCTTGTTCACGAGACTGGAATTTGCGGGTAGACCTGACTACCTCCTTTTTTACACGTTTGCTGCGTAAGCACTTGTCACGACTACCAATGTTCTTTTCATTGTGAAATCTGGTGATTAGGCTATGCAAACCCATGAAGAGTGGTATAAACAATTCGCGAATCGATACTGTGAGTGTCATCTGTAAAACACGGGATCGAGTGTCGAGTGCGCGTAAAGCAAAGAACCATGGTAGGGGTAAAAGTAAATTATCAAAAATGAGAGATCGAAACCGTTTGGTAAGCGGTAATAGACCGTTCTCCCGCTGTCATAAGTATCGTAACTGACTTTACGGAGAAGGAATAACATCTTAACAATACGATTAATTACTCTTAACAGACCAATCTACGACTGAACATTCCTAGACATGTTCGCTGTATGTTGCAATTTGTTGATAGATGGCGCTCATGGTTCGAGCAAAGCTAGGCCGATCAAACAAAGCGAATGTTCCGTGTATGTTTCTACTTAGCAACAGATGGCACTCATCAAGTTACAAATCGCGGTGGCAAAGTTTTCATTATTGTGTTCATTATCACTCATGAGAATGTCTTGCTTTGCTAGTGTTACCACAGTAGTTAATGTGTAGTTAGCTCTGTAGCTAGCGCTAATAATTCATAAGGAAATCACACTTTTCTCAATTTTTATTAAACGGTTTTATTTAGCTCACCCCGTTTGTTTTATTTTTTATTTTTTATTTATTCTTGGGTCAAATTTAGTAATTCAAATTTCACCCTCTTCCTGTCAACCGATTAATCTGAAATTTTGTATACACTTTGGCTTTTGGTGACAATACAATTATGTTTATTCATTATCATTATAAATTCAAGATGGCGGCCGCTACAAAATGGCGGATAACGTAGGTTTTATCAATCCCATCAATATGGGTATCAAATGAAAGGGCTCAACAAGCAGAATACAATATACTATAAAAAATTGAAATACAAGATGGCGGCCGCTACAAAATGGCGGATAACGTAGGTTTTATCGATCCCATCAATATGGGTATCAAATGAAAGTGCTCAACCAGTATAATCAATGTACTATATAAAATTAAAATCCAAGATGGCGGCCTCTACAAAATGGCGGATAACTTAGGTTTTATCAATCCCATCAACATGGGTATCAAATGAAAGGTCTCAACAAGTAGAATACAATTTACTATGCAAAATTGAAATCTAAGCTGGCCGCCGCTACCAAATGTCTGATAACAATTTTTTATCAATCCCACCAATATGGGTATCAAATAAAAGAGCTTGACAAGAAGAATACAGTGCACTATACAACCTCAATATTTAAGATGGGCCTTGCAATAATGAAGCACTAAATGAATTAAACAGAATGCGAAATAAAAACTAAAAACTAGAAAATAAAAATAGGTAAAAAAACTTTTTAAGTTAAACGGTTTTATGTTAAACATACATTGCAATGTTTAAGATAAATGTACTAAAAACCAAAAAATAATAAAATAGATACAGTCGTGGGAATTATAAACATATGCATAGACTAGACTAAAATAAAACCGTGGGGCACGTCAATTGTCTACAAATTATCGACTTAATGTGCGATAGAAGAATCGTTTAATTCGTCGTTAAAATAGGCAGTTGGCCCGCAGACGGTGAGGAAATTACTTACTATTTTCTTGCTCATGGAAATTCCAATAGTTATACACTCCATGTAAATAAAAGAGATGTTTCAACTAGTTTATCGTTGGACATTCACACTGCTGGCTGGCGAGGAATCGTTTCACTGCTCGTAGTTTGTCTTTAATCGACAAAACAAATGATAAAAGTACTACTCGCTCACCACTATGAAACCCTAAAACTCGCTTATAATCGAGCTTGCTAGCTTGTTTCCACATTCTAGCCCTACTTATCACACGTCCATCGTTGTCGGTTGAACAACTGCCTAATTATAGTGTAACATTACAAAACAAACATTTTAATCAACGATTGTAGACAATTGACGTGCCCCACGGTTTTATTTTAGTCTAGTCTATGCATATGTTTATAATTCCCACGACTGTATCTATTTTATTATTTTTTGGTTTTTAGTACATTTATCTTAAACATTGCAATGTATGTTTAACATAAAACCGTTTAACTTAAAAAGTTTTTTTACCTATTTTTTTCTAATTCCGTCCCCTATCACCATGTAGGAGAAACAGAACCCTAATACATTTACTTACATACCATAATTAATACATAGAAATTAACATGAGTCGCTACTCGTGGCAATTCATCTGTTCACATAATTTACCCGATATAACTCGACTTATATAGCTTATCGCAGAAGGAACAGATAATATTCGCTGTGTTTTGAACTTTTGACTCGTTTGTAGATAAATGTCATTATCATCATCATCATCACACCATCACGTCAGCCTATCGCAGTCCACTGTTGGAGACAGGCCTCCTCAAATTCACGCCAAAAATGGTGTGAACTTAGGCGTGTTGCCCATATTCAGCACGCTCGGCTGGCTGGTTTTTGACCGCAGCCCACATTTAATCTTATATGGCGAACTTTTGGAGGCCTGTGCTATTATTTATTATTTATATATTTATAAATGATCACAAAAACAAAAAAATACGTCATTTGTTTACATTTGTATCGTATTTAGTATTATTGTATTTCTCAACGCGCTAGGAAACCTCGATCGAAACTTGACCGGAATCTTATTGACATTAAGGAAGGCGTGGGTCGCAACTTCAAGATACATTTAACGATATTCATTTTACAAAATAAATCAACAAAAAAAGTGGACCAGTGAGTTAATATTACGTTAAATTATTTCGAGGACAAAAAACAAAATTCTTAAAGATTAATATTTCAATGGCATATACATTGTGCCTGAGGGTACGTACGTCAGGGCGTTTAAATAAGCTGTGTAAACAAAATAACTTGAAGTAAAAGTAACTCATAATTGGCTTCGAGTTATTTTCTCGTTTTATGTATTCAGAATAATTTATTATTTTATAATATTAAGACACATTGATAGATATAGTATAAATTACAATGATCAGTAAAATGCCACACAAACTCATTCGAATTTACCAGTTATCAGTCATTAAATTAAAGTTGTAAGTAATAATTGACTGTTACGTCAACACACTGTAGTTCTAAGAAGGCCGGTAGTTGTAGTTTATAAAATTTTTGTATAATTTGGTTTAAAATATTTGAAAAATGAGAACAAAGGGGTTTAAACGTGTATGTTTAACACGTTAGAACCTCTTGTCCTATTTTCGAAATTATCAGATTTGACTTTATACTCACAAATAAATATCTTGTCAGCGCGATTCATAGCGCCCTACCTACACATTACTCAACCTACATTGTATTACTTGTCGATGTAATGAAAGTCGGGTTTTTTTCTTTTGCGAGCAAACACAATTATTGAACCGAGCTTTAACATGTTTAAATCTTTTTAAATGTGTAACTTCTGTAAATAGTGTATATACTGTAAATAACGGATAACAGGTAAACCGCTGCTAAATTTCAAAGCACTATTTTTGCAGCTCCGTTGCCCAAAGGTTTCAATGGAACGACAGTAATAAAACTCCACTCTGCTCATCTCACAGAGTTGTGTTTAGAAGAGTAACAGGACATTCAGAGACTACATAATAAAACACTGATCATTAACTTTGTACGCCATTTTATTGTGCAATTGTAAGTGTAATTCAATTATTAATCTTCTCACAGCGATCCCGTATTGGTAACCGTCTGTATCGTCTGTGACAACGTTGAATATCTGTTTTGAAATTTATAATTTAAATATTTGTGATAATTTGGAGAATAGCATAACTATGCTAATAAATGTAAAATTAAATACAATCGCATTTTAAGTAAGTTGCAATAATTAAGTATAGTATATTTTAACTTCGGCTACATTCCAACCACATTCCACTTGGTTTAACGTCGACAAGGTTTGTAGTTTTGTTCCTCAAAGGGGATAACAGAAGTTAAAACTTCATTCGATATTGAAATTTTTTATATCAGTTTATTTTTTGTACCGTTGCAGTTGCTCGATAGAAATACATTGAAATTGTATTTCAGGGTTCTAAATAGCTTTTTTTTTTAATTCACATAAATTATCAATGACACAATTTTTAGTAACTTTTAATTAAATATTCATATTACAAGCCGCGACAGGATCGCTCCTCGCAGATGTCGCTCAGACGAATCGTATTGATTTCAATTATTTTATCTGTATCCAACTAGTCTGTGAATATCTTCCTGTATGATCCTGTATTCAGATCATATTGTAAAATGTACTTTAAACATCTATCATGAGTTTTATTTACGTAAAACCAAACAAAATTACTTAATTTACGAATGGTTAGTAAAATATTTGACTTTATAATGCAGAATTATAATCACATTCATACACACATATAACACATATATGTGTGTCGATAGATGGCGCTCATCGTTGGCTATAAATACTGAATCGCGGTGGCGAGATCGTTGTTGTTGTGTTCAAGTATATCTGTTCAATTCATTGGAATTGTCACCACCCAGTGATAAACAGCACTTGAGAGAGTAATTTTTGCAGTTCCTTACACGTCACAGTGTGTAACGGAACCCCCCGTAACTAAGTCTTCGCTGTCATTCTGCTATTTATATTGATTTATTTATTGTCCGTCTGCAGATCTATCCTTAGAGCCCTAATATTTGGACTCTTGTTACTTTCACACAATTAATTTTATTACGGCTATTATTTTTATATCGTTTTTTAATTTTTGTATCAGAATTTTATCTTGCGAATTTTTGCAGTTCCTTACCACGTCACTGTGTGTAAGGAAAACTTCCCCAGTCGTACTGCTCCATATTTCGAGCAGGAAATTTCCTGCTGTGCCCTACCTCTGTTAATCAAATTAATAATCACGGTGACAAGGTGTTTACTGTTGTATTTATTGTAGATTATTTTTACTAGTTTACATAAGTTTTGATTTCAAAAAGATATAACTTTGGAACAACTGAAAGCCATTAAACCAATCAATCAATCAAAAATTATTTCCGTAACTATAGCAGATAGAATAACGTAAGTAGACCAAACAAAATCCTTTTTATTAACCGACTTCCAAAAAAGGAGGAGGTTCTAAATTCGACTGTATTTTTTTTATGTATGTGACATCAGAACTTTTGACTGGGAGGACCAATTTCGATAAAAAAAAAATAATCGAAATGTGGTGCATGTCATTTGGTCCCATTTAAATTTATTTGAGATCTAACAACTACTTTTCGAGTTATATCTAATAATGCGTTTTTACTTGTCTATTTTTTCGTAGGTCTACGTTGTATTACATCGCATAACTTTTTACTGGGTGTACCGATTTTGATAATTTTTAATTTAACTAAAAGCTGATTTTTATAACGTGGTCACATTTTAATTTCATTAAGATTTGATTACAACTTTTTGAGAAATCTTAGATAACGCGTATTTACTTGACTTTTTTTCATCTACCTACGTTGTATTACTTGTCGTGTAGGTAATTGAAGTCGGTTTTTTTTTTTTGGTAGCAAACACAATTATGTATAAAAGCAAACTAATTAAACAACCATTTAAGATCATAATGTTATAACACTCAGTCACGTTCCGCGGATGCGAGAGAGTAACTGTCCGGCATTATGTGTGTTATACACGACGATGTTCTAGTGACAATGTTTGTTAAAACTACGAGTGCATGGTAATATAAAACTTATTGAAGCTTTTGATAAAATTGTTCAAAATAGAGAAAAAGTTCCGTCGAGACGTTTACAGCGTTACTCGTAGGAACTGTAACTCTATTTTCCGAAATTATTATAACTAACTTTATATACAAGAATAAAAATCTTGCCAACGCGATTCATTATTTGTAATTATTGATGAACGCCATCTATCAACAAGTAGAAACACACACCGAACATTCACTGTACTATTACAACTGATTCGTGACGGGTTTTCAATTGAAACTCGCATTTCAAAAACATTTAGCCTAAATCTCACAGAACACTATTACTGCTACCGGAGCTAAATCTAGTCTATCGTAGTACATTACAACTGATAATTGTTGACGTTTTTTAAATAAGGAAGTTATATATGACATACAAGTCATGCCTCGCAGTTCTGCTTGCTTTGAAATATAATAGTATATAATTAACGTTTTGTAATGTATGTATATATTATATTTAATATTTAAGTACGTAGGTATATTGCTGATGTTTTCTATTTATTCTTAACATACGAAACTGAACAGAAGCAACAACTGTTCTTAATAAACAAAATGTCAAATTTGAAAGTAAATCGAAAATACTTTTTCATCTTGTAATAATTCTATGTTTTGTAACAACCGACTGCTCTTAGATTTAAAATGTATGTTAATCTCGTAACGTCCTGAAAATCGTCGTTTTCTTCGCGGGCCCCATAACAAGATAACAGCCCTTACAGAACCATGAATATTTATTATAATGAATAATTAATTTCGGTTTCTTATATTTCACAGATAGTGGAAAAGGTCTCTTACAAGTTTTTTTTTTTTCATCAAAAATAATGAGGTAGTGTTTTAACATCTGTTAAGTTTGAGACGGAATAGGAGACGGCTGTCGAAAACTTTAAGATTTAAGATGAAAATTAAAAAGTTGAAATTAATCTTTTTTCATTACTTATGTGTTCATTTTTGTATTGTAGACCCAAAAATTGTTAGTTTGTAAATTTTTGATCCAATTCCCACTTAGTGACCCGTACATATCGTACGGGTCACTAAGTGGGAATTGGTTATATCAATAAAAATATATTAGTATCAGTGAAATACATTTTGTTAATACTATGTTTCTATATCAGTATTGTATACATATAGTAAGAAATAATTATATATATGTATATATAAATGCGTTATTAACATTTTAAGGTATAATATAACATCAACTGTCACTACTGAACACAACACTTGACTGTTGTTAATTTTCAGTTCCTTTCAAAGTTAATAATCTTAAATAACGCGTATTTACTTGACTAATTTTTTGTCTACTTACGTTGTGTTATTTATCATTGTAATTGAAATCGGTTTTATTTTACGTTTCCGAGCAAACACAATCACAATTTTTTATAGATATTGAGCTATCAGATCCCTCCTCATGTTAATCTTCCATTTGTGCTTTGAGCTTTCGACGTATCTGTTTTTCTTGTCTTTAAAAATCCATTTAAAATACGTTTATATGTTAAAGGATTAAAATTAAAAAAAGATATGTTTCCATAAACTGTAACCTGACATGCAACTAACATTTATAGCATAAAATAACGTTAGTATTAAATATGTTTATTGAAACATAATATGCACAAGTATCGTCTCTAACAAATCGTGCTGTAACGTTCGCTGATATTGTTTGAAAACAAAGAAAAAACCAGCCTGGGTCTGTTTCCCTATTGTAGAAGTTACCACAATTGATTTTATATGCAAAAATAAACAACTTGTCTCCGCGATTTATTTTTTTATTCAACAATCAGTGCCATCTATTGACACGCCGAGAGATACATCTAAAACTTACTTTATAACGCATGTTTATTATATCACTAGCGACCCGCCCCGGCTTCGCACGGGTGCAATGCTTTTACTAAATATACTACAGAATGTCTTTATTTATAGTGTGGAGCTAGCTTATAGCATGGTTATTAACATAATAACAACAACATTCAAATATGCGTCGTTAGATTACACGTTGTTACAGAGTGCATTGAAGAAATAAAGGTTCACTGCTAGTTCCCCGTAGGTGATAGCGTGATAATATGTAGCCTATATGTTAACCCGAGTTCTTAATAATATTCGTGCCAAATTTGAAGTAAATCCATGCAGTACTTTTTGAGTTTATCCTGGACATATATACAGACAAACAGACAAAATTTCTAAAAACTATATTTTTGGCTTAGGTATCGATTGTAGATCACACCCCAAGTATTCTTTAAAAAAAATATTCAATGACTTTTCTACCATTTTCAACTTTTCGAATTATCTCTTATAATGCGTATTTACTTGACCACGTCTACTTACGTTGTATTACGGGTCGATGTAATTGAAATCGGTTTTTTCGTTTGCGAGCAAACACAACTACATTCATTGCTTTCGCTGTTTAAATTGGTGAATAAATGATTCACGTTAATATGTTACTTTAATTATAGAATTCAATTCTATGCATTTCTACTGATTTATTCTTTTAATAATTCGATTTAATATCGTAACGATCCCAATACGTGTACCGTCCCTCAACCAATAGGAACGCAGAGTGACAATGTGTTTATGTAATGTATGTTGGAGGGAAATCGAGTTGACGTAAGTTGGGTCAATAAAAAAATTAGATTCCGTTTGGTTATAGCTGGCAAAAGATAGCCTTGGTCTCGTAGTGGGAAATCTGTCAAAATTTTAAATTGTGATTTTTTTTTTGTTAGTTCTTATTAATTATTTTATTCTTATTTGTATTACTACAGTAACTTAATGTTTTGTTCTTTATTTATTTATTACTTCTTGCATAAATATAGTCAGTCACATTTACGTAGTAAAAAAAAAAGAAAAAATCAGCAGTACAAAAATAAAATTAAACAAAAAGTAGTTACAATGACAGCATGCAAAGGCGGTCTTATTGCTTTAAGCAATCTCTTCCAGACAACCCCCGGTACAAGGAGATTATTACTAACAAAGTGCGAGATTGTGAAAAAGTAGAAAAATATAAATAAAATTATAAATACATAAAATCAAATATACATACACATATAGAAGAATAAGACTAACATACAAAATTATGAGAACAAATAAATTTACGTAAACCATACGTAAGAATGTAGGTACACATATTAAATACTTACAACATACACAAAATACATACATATACACATACATACATACATACATACATACATACATACATACATACAACATAAGTACACAATTTTTTTTAAGTAAGTTTTATTGTGATCGAAAGTGGTTTCAAAACGTATATCCTGTGGATAAACATATTTTATTGCCTTTTAGAAATATAGGTATAAATCCGTATGAATAACAATCGATCAAAATCAAAATCAAAAATAGCTTTATTCAAATAGGATCTAAGAGCACTTTCGAATCGTCATTTTACAAATCAAATCTTTAAAAATAAATTATTATTTTTGTAAAAGTGAAGCTACCACCGATTCGGAATGTAGATTCTTCGGAGAAGAATCGGCAAGAAACTCCGCAGTTACTCTTTTGAAAATAATATATAAACTGTGTTTTAGTACAAAATTAGAAACATGTTGCATGAAATACAGCGTCACTAAGTCCACACATCTTTATCAACTACATATGTAATCCTGCACCGAGTAATAAGCTTTATCTATTAATTTTTTTTAATAAAAACTTTAAATTTATGTTGAGACAATTCCAAAATCGTTTGTGGTATTTTATTATACATGCGAATACCATGACCCAGAAAGGAAACGTTTACTTTGCGCAGTCGGAAACTTGGAGTTACAATTTTGTTATTCCTTCTCGTGTTTACAATGCAAATTATTACTATTCATTTCAAAACAATGAATATTTTGGTGGATATACATAATACTGTTATAAATATACTGCGACGCGATCGTTAATATGATATGACTTCACGACTATTACTCGTTGATGTAAATTAAAGTCGCTTTTTTTCTTTTTTTATTCTTTTTGTTTTTTTTTTCGATTTTTTAACGTGACAACGTCTAATATAGCGATGAACGTCGACTGCATTCACGAAAAAGGATTGCGCTACATCTATCTCTCTTCCATTGGCCTGTGCGTCCGAGGAGATGTTTTGTTCTGACGCTGTCACGTTAAACTATCGTCCGTAGACCAACTTTACAGACCACCAATTTTTTTTTTATTAAGAATAAATTGAACTGTTGTTGATATCATTAAAAGGGGCAACACACCCCCACGTGTAAAAGCTACACTTAGGGGTAGGTCGCCCAGTTTGGAAACGTACAGAATAAATTTTATGTATAAAAATTAAAACCTTGTTACCGCGATTCACCGTTTGTAGTCAAAGATGAGCGCCATCTATCGGCAATGTACATTTTACCGTCGTTCCGTGGAATGTTGTGAAGATTTCGGAAGAAATTAATCGTTAACGAATCAGATCCATTGAAATTTCTCACTGAGTGATTGTTTGATGTATGTTACGATAGAATGTGAATGTACCAAACATTCTGTGTCTCGACTTGTTGACTAATGGCGCTCATCTTCGATTACAAATACATACTGCGTCGCGGTATTAAGATTTGAGCATCCGGAGTAAGTCATTATAGAAATAGATGTGACTTTTTAATGTTTCGTACCTCGTCACAGGGCGGCACGGAACTCCTGAGGACATACGACTAATGGAATTAAAACAAAGCTAGTGTTAATAAGAGAAGTTGATATCTTCTTATGTCAATAGAACCAGCATCTACATTCCGAACTGATGGTGGCTTCACATTCACTAAAACTAATTGTTCAAATCTATTTGGTAATTAATTGTTTTGATAGTTAAAAATATACAGTTTGTAATTTTGGTAAAAAGATAATTGAAATCAAGTATTTTTTTAATATAAAATATGTACCACCATTTATTGTTTTTTCCGACTACCCACTTCTAACATACATATTTGATGGATTTACGTTGATTACAACTCCTGTATCGTGATGACAAGATTTAATTTAATGTTTACTTCGAGATTTCATCAGTCTTCACACTTTTTCAGAAATTAAAAAAAAAAACTGATCAGTAATGATAAAAAATGATAAGTGAAATGACATTTGAATATAATTAGATAAATCAAAAACGTTTACATTCACTAAATGTGTTTAACTTCATGACGGTAATACGGTTGGAGTCTTAAATATGTTCTAGTATTTTGGTTGCAAAATAAGATTAAAACGATAAGTAAAACGAGATATTTACCACGTTCGTCGAGTCACTATAAGTTTCTGATGTTTCGTTGGTTCTGGTATAACGCCTGAGTGGGTGGATATATATAATAATTATTGATATAAAGCCCAAAGACGAAATTTCAGTAGTACAGTTTTGGTAAACTGATGAGGGAATTTAGACCTTAAAACCTTGTCATAATTTTGTTTAAAGTTTCTATGAGAAACATGCCAATGTATGTAATCAATACTTACACTCATAGCGAGCACTCCCATTTTCAAAATTATCATAACTGACTTTATATACAATAATAAAAATCTTGTCACCGCGATTTATTATTGTAAACCAACGATCAGCGCCAGCTGTCAACACGTCGAAACATACGATAAACATCGATATAACAATAATAAAAGTCATTTAAAATTATAACAATGAAGTCATGTAGATTAAGTGAAGTCATGGTAGATTAAAATCAAATCACAAAACAAGTGAAGTCATGGTAGATTTAAATCAAATCACAAAACTGGACGCGTACATTACTATCTCTAAACATTTCGATTAATTTTGACCAAGACTTTACGAGCAATTGTGAGCTATATCTAATAACGCGTACTTGTGCATATAAATTGAAGTCGATCTTTATTGTGTGACAACAAACGCAGTCACTGACAGACGAACCTCACCGTTGGTTACAAATCCTAAATCACGATGGCAAGATTTTATTTTTGCGTGTAAACTCAAACATTATGTTTCAAGTAGGGAGTACATCTTCAGTTTCTCTTATGTTTCTTTAATTTTTGCACTTCCGTTGCACGCAGTTGTCAGTGATATACCATTTCACAATTTTAACTGTCACTCAAGTTTTCCTAGCTTAAAGATCAGGAGATGCATCCAGTTTTGCATTGATTTTCTCATGTATATATCTCATGTACATAATTTTAAAAACTATAAAAATACAACAGAGGTAGAGTACACAGTTCTGATAAATTATGATTAAATTTTGTAACAAAGCGTCGTTCCATTGCAGTTGGAGTGAAGAAACGTAGATCGAAGAATGTGAATGTTCGGAGTGTCATAGAGTGTCTACTTGTTACTAGATGGCTCTCATCGTCATTTACAATATCTGAATCGCGATGGTAAGATTTTAATGTTTGTATATAAAGGCGATACTGATAATTTGAAACTGGCATGTAGTCTGTAGGTGCAATATTTGAACTGTAATTCAAATATGACACCTACGGCCACATTTCAACTCCAAAAAAAAAATTGAACAAGTTTTCATTTTCCGTGCACTCTATGCTTTGAGGTAATTTGTTAGTGACGAATCCTTATTGGCGTGAAATTAAGTTTGTAACTTTAATGAACGTTCAACTATAATATTATTTAAACTATAGTAATAATCAAGTAAGGTAGTAACTTCGGCTACATTCCTACCACATTCCACTAGGCTAAACGTCAACGAGGTTTGTTAGTTTAGACAGCAGAGCTTAAAACTTCATGCATTCGTTGCAGTCCTTGAAATACGTAGAAATATAATGAAATTGTATTTCAGGGTTCTAAATAGCTTTTTTTTTAATTCACATAAATTATCAGTTACACAATTTTTAGTAACTTTTAATTAAATATTCATATTACAAGCCGCGACAGGATCGCTCCTCGCAAATGTCGCTCAGACGAATCGTATTAATTGCAATTATTTTATCTGTATCCAACTAGGCTGTGAATATCTTCCTGTATGATCCTGTATTCAGATCATATTGTAAAATGTACTTTAAACATCTATCATGTGTTTTATTCACATAAAACCAAACAATAATACTTATTTTACGAATGGTTAGTAAAATATTTGAATTTATAATGCAGAATTATAATCACATTCATACATACATATAACACATATATATGTGTGTCGATAGATGGCGCTCATCGTTGGCTATAAATACTGAATCGCGGTGGCGAGATCGTTGTTGTTGTGTTCAAGTATATCTGTAAAACTCGTTGGGATTGTCACCACCCAGTGATAAACAGCACTTGAGAGAGTAATTTTTGCAGTTCCTTACACGTCACAGGGTGTAACGGAACCCCCCGTAACTAAATCTTCGCTGTCATTCTGCTATTTATATTTATTTATTTACTGTCCGTCTGCAGATCTATCCTTAGAGCCCTAATATTTGAACTCTTGTTACTTTCATACAATTTATTTTATTACGGCTATTATTTCTATAACATTTTTTTAATTTTTGTATCTGAATTTTATCTTGCGAATTTTGCAGTTCCTTACCACGTCACTGTGTGTATCGAAACTTCTTATTATGACTAAGACTCCTGTTCGTTCTGCTGTCTGTTCGTGTCACAGGGCTATCTCAAGATCTATAATAGGTAAACACTTGGTATTTCACAGTATGTTTTTTTTTGTCTTATAACATACACACACGGTCGTCTGTTCATGTTACATGTAACAGCAGACTGTTGAATATTTATTTGTTAAATATACATCGAAATAATGCATATACATATAAATAAATAAATACAAATATTACTACTAGCAGACTCAGGCGGATATCGAACCCGCAACCCGCGAAGCAGTAAGAAGGACCACTACAAACTGCGCCATCAGGCTAGTCTATGCGCAATGTGCGTCATAATAGTAGATATAAAAACAAGTAAAAACAAAACTAAGTCAATGATAATAGTCTGTTATCTTAGGGCATTTACTTTTTGTTTTTATTTTCAATCAATTTCAAAAAATTAGGAGGTTATCAATTCCACTGTATTTTAAGTGTCTTACTCGAGAACTTTTTACTGCATGGGTCCTAGTTCGATGATTCCTTTTTTTTAATACATAAAGAAATACAATCTAATGGAAAATCTTCTCCTGTTTTGGAAGTTGGGTATAAATAAAGAAATACACACACGTCTTACAAGGAAAACTAATTTTAATTATTATTTATGTCAGTCTTGTTACAGACGGATGAAGATGTTTAGTAACAAAGTTCCTTTACAGCTATGAGCTCACGGAAATCTGGAACGTGGTGATTTGTTTTTAATCGGATGACTACTTTTTAAGTAATTTTGACAGCGCGTACTTTCTTGACTATTTTTTCGTCTACCCACGTTGTATTACTGGGTTACATTGTTAGTCAATGTAATTGAAGTCGCTTTTCTTCTCGTTAGCGAGCAAACACAATTATCGAACTGAACTTTAATGTGCTTAAATATTAATTGTTTTGACAAGATTACGAGGTCCTTACATATAGACTAACTGTCGACTTGTGACTAACGCCTACCTTGAAATAGAGAAAAAATAAAAATAAAAATTTGCATGTATTAGAGTAAAAAAGGACATGGGTTCATAAGCCCGTGGATGTATAAGACTTGTTAAAAAAAAAAAAAAAAAAAAAAAAAAAAAAAAAAAAAAAAAAAAAAAAAAAAAAAAAAAAAACTGTCGACTTGTCAAATGTATACCTACTGTAAATATTGTAAATAATGGATACTGACAGACGTAAATAACAACTAAATTTCAAAACATTATTTATGCAGTTTCGTTTTCCAAAGGTATGAATGGAAAGCTGACTGCTCGTCTCACAGAACTGTGCTTAGAAGAGTAATGGGACATTCAGAGACTACATATAGTTGAAATAGCTGTAACGATAAACAATGAGCATTAACTTTGTCCGCCATGTCATTGTGTAATTGTAAGTTTAGTTCAATTATTAATCTTCTCACAGCGATTCAGTATTAGTGACCGTCTGTAAGTGTCGTCTGTGACGACGTTGAATATTTGTCTTGATATTTATAATTTAAATATTTTTGAATATTTGGAGATACATATAACGATGCGTTATGCGGCTCTCCAAGATATTCAATTTTCGAAGTAATCGTAATTAACTTTACATATAAAAATATGAATCTCGCTACCGCGATTCATAATAAGCAACCAACGATGAGTGCCATCTAGTAGCAAGTAGAAACATACCAGTACATCCAATACTGACTGTGCTAGATCTGCGTAACTTTATTTAAGACAAAATTTTGTACTGCGAGTGTTAATTTTGTAACAGAATATAGTAGTTTATATAACTAGGTCGGTAAACCCCGATAACTAAGTCTTCGCATTCCTGTGTCAGAGACCTGGAAACACACTTAGTGAATACAAAAAAACATACATACCACGATAATCACCTGTATGGCACATACATACATTTGTCACAAGTGAAAGAAGGAGCGGGAAGATTGGCGACCACAAACTGCGCCCACGAGGTTGTCTATGAGATATAACCACAAATAAAAGCAAAACGAAGTCAATGTTAATAGTTTGTAACTTCAGGACATTTTTTAGCCGACTTCAAAAAAGGCGAGGCTATCAATTCCACTATATTTTATGTGCGTTACCCCAGTACTTTGTATTGGATTGACCGATTTCGATGATTCTTTTTTTAATTGAAAGATGCTTATCATGTGTTCTCGTTTAAATGAAATCTGCCAAGAACTTTTTGAATTATCTCTAACAATGCGTATTTACTTGATTGCGTCTACTTGCGTTGTATTACTGGACGATGTAATTGAAGTCGGTTTTTTCTTTTAGGAGCAAACACAATTACACAAATTGCTTTCGCTGTTTAAATTTGTAAATAAATAATAAGCGTTAAAATGATATTGTAATTGTAGAAGTCAATTCTATGCATTTCTACTTTGATTTACAATTTTAGTTAATCAATTTAATATTGTAACGATTCTAATACGTGTACCGTCCCACCAATAGGAACGCAGTATGACAAACAAAATTAGATTCCTTGTGGTATTGGCAAGCGGACGATAGTCTTTGTTTCGTAGGGGAAATTCACTCAAAATTGTGCCGTACATTTTAAATTGGAATAATTTCTCAAGCTCTCAATAAAGCTCATTTTCATACTGTCTTATTTTGTCATTTTTATGTGACGGTAGTTTAAAATTAAATTACGAATCTACCGACACACGAACACGTTCATTAGGTCTTTATTTCATTTCATTTCGCTTTTGTCTTTAATTTCTCATCATGGCTTATAATAGAAGAACCGTAAACTATATTAAAAATATGAACGAGACACCCAATCTAATGTATACAACTTCTTTATGATAAAAGTTAAATTTTTAATTAAAACTGTAAACGTCACTTGCAGGGGCCGTAAATAAATTTTTGAAATTAATATACCTACTTAATATATACAAGAACAAAAATCTTGCCAGCGAATTTCATTATTCGTAATCGAGAAAAACGAAAAGTAATTTGATCAGTTACAGATGGTCCACTTTGAGAAACTTATAGTTTCGACGATATTTCACTCATTACTCCAAACAGTGTTATTACACGTATATATTCAACCCTACAGCAAGTTTTAATTAAATATTTAAATTCATACTACAAGCCGTGATAAGAACGCTCCCTCGCAGATGTCGCTCAGACCAATCGTCTTGATACTTTCAATTCTTAATATGTACGATTTTTATTTTTGTGTCACCCTCACATTAGTTCGCTTAAACCGAAAATAAAAATCATCATATCAAGAATTTCGCTCTAGCGGGTACATCGTTCCATAGCTTAATTGGCTAGAGCGCCGACACGGTCAGTCGGAGACGCGGGTTCGAATCCCGCTGGAGCGGTCAATTTTTGATATGATATTCAAAAATGTTTAGACTTTCAATTCTTACTAAAGTGGGTATAATAAAATTATACATGATGTAAATGTCGCACTGACCAGTAAAAGCCAGATCACGGGAAGTGATTAAAGATCATTCGTCATTCTGCTTAATAGATATACATACGTGTATTTTTTTTAATATGAATATTCAGTTTTCTTTTCATTACTCAAGTATTCATTTGACAATAAATTGAATGATATATCTATGTATAGTCGTATAATATGTATTTCGCGTTCATAATATCTAAACTTCTTCTGTGAGATCAATATTTTTATACAAATGACTACATGTTGAAGTAAAAATTAAATATTAAGTGATACATGTAGTTTTTGTCTGTAACGACGAAAAAATTATTTTATTTTTCAAAGTATCAAAGTCACGGAAACATCGGACGATCTTGTTCAGTTCTAAGATCAAATTGTGTGAATCAGTACTGTGAACGTTTTAAACAGTATTTAAGAATTGGAATAAATCAGCATTTCTGCTTGTTCAATTGATTTTACTGCAAGTGACTTTATATACCCTACTAAGAGTCTTGTCACCTCCATTTATAATAATTTGTCACTAACGAACATTGTAGGCTGGATGAGGATTGCGGAAAACCGGGATGTCTTGCGCGAACTTGGAGAAGCCTATATCCAGCAGTGGACTGCAATAGACTAAACTGAATGACTGGACATTCAATGGTATCCAGTGATGTTCCGACTTGTTGATAGATGGCGCTCATCGTCATTTGCTAGTATACGAATCACGATGACCAGATTTTTGATACTGAATATAGTACACGTAGTAAAACTACAGCCAATGGCAAAATGATCACCGGTGACTTTAAATAGTCTCCTGTGATCATTATTGTCGGTTGTGTAACTATTTTTTAAATAATTAGACAAATTGCATGCGAAAAAAAATTACTCTTTTTTTATTTTTTTGTAACATATCAAGAAAAAACATGTATTACAAGTACATTTACATTACTACTTAATATATTCATACACATTTTACATTCAATTAGTTATTATTCAAAAAAAAGATAGTAAGAAAATATACGTCATACATACACATACATACTTTTATCCCGACGAAGCAACATAACACACATATGTTTTGTATAGTGCATAAAATTTCATCATGAACCAAAAAAGCAAGATAACTTGGTTTGTGAAAGAACCATTGTTCGCTGCACAATTTGATTTTAGACCTAGAGACAAAAAAAAATTATAACAGTTACAAATTGTACGACCGAATTTTACTTATATTATCGAAAATCTTATGCTCGTTAAGTCATTACGCTAAAATGTTTTATTAGACGTATATATTTAACCCTACAGTAAGTTTTAATTCAATATTAAATTTGATACTACGAGCCGTGATAGGAGCGCCCTCGTGGATGTAGCTCGCACCAAACATTTTAATACTTTAATTTTTTGTTCACTTCATCATAAAATTTTTCAATCATCCCGGTCATAAGTTACTAATAGGCTAAGTAGGCTTACTGGTTTTGGTACAACCTCAGTTACCGTGTAGACATTGTTTGTTGCTTGATAGTAAAATACCCCAATAAATAAAAATGATAAAAAGTAAAAATAATATAACATAGCAAAATATCAAAATCACCGAGGCGCATAAAAATCTTGTTCAGTTCTAAGATCAAACCGTGCAGTGAACCGTCGTTCCGTTGCAGTTGGAACGAAACTTCTCCGATTTTGATTGAAATTTACTGTAACAAATCGGTTTTAATTAGATTTAGTACAAAGTATGTAAATATTAGGTGTTGTTTCTACTTAATGACAGATGGCGCTCAAAGTCAACATCACCATCGTAAGAAATCTTTCTCGTCGTCGTCACTTATTAAATAAACACAACTCCTGTAGTGTGAACCTTTTACCTTTTATTGTCAACGAGAACGATGTGGTGTTAATCAAAATAAAACTAGTTTGAACTCTTTTCAAATTGTTAAGATAGGGTGTCCGGATGTGAGCGTTACACGAACCAACCACGTGACACGTCTCAAAACTTCAATAGTATCATAATTAACTTTACATATAACTATTAAATATTTGCAACAATAATTTAATTTGAAAAATAAACTGCATGTACGAAATAGTAGATCTTGCTTCTACGATTCAGAAGTTGTGACCAACAATCAGCGCCATCTATTAAAAAGCATTTTTCTACACCCAGCTTCCAAGTTGAAGGTAGATATTTAAAGATATATTTTCATTTCGATGATCCTTACTCGCAACTATGTCTAAGTCTAATTTTATCAATAAACTTTTAGTACTTTTATTGCTATTAACATCTTCCACCTCATCAGCTCACTGCACCTTTATAACTGTGTCAGAAATATCAACCCATTAATAAATCACGTTCATTTGTTACGTCTATAAAATTAGCTCTTTGACTGTGTGATGTTAAATGTGTCGACAATAATCGCTTGACATCGTCATTTGTATGTCTGACCGTAGCTGTTATTAGTTAATATGTAATTGTCAGAGAAACTCATTAACAGAGTGATTGAACAGTGTTTCAATTATACGAGTGTAGTTTTGATCAGGATTGTAGAACTTGATGCATAATTAAAATATACTTTTCATATATTAGTAATAAAGTGAGTGTTCGGCATGATGTGTATTATACGCGACGATGGTTTAATATGAAGTTCTGTTAAAACTATTAACATACGTAAATATAAAACTTGCTGTGGCTTAAATTTAAGTTGTTAAAAATTAGCAAGTTCCTTCCACAGGTAAGCGTAAGAGTTACATGTGAAAAGACCTTGTTGAAATTTCAAGTTAATCGTAATGGACTTTATATTTAAACATAAAAACCTTGTCACCGAGATTCATTACGTATAGTCGACCGTATGAGCGCCATCTATCGGCAATATTTTTTTATCAGATTTGTTTATAATTTTAACTATAGGGGTTAATTTATTCCGAATTTTACAATTCATTCGTTTAAGGAAGTAATGCAATAAGTGGTGTCATCACTACTAGCTGCCCTATGTTAATTTACTCGACTCTTGTTGTAAGAAACGAAATCACAGCTTGCTAACTTGTTTAGTAACAGTTACCAAACCGAGTTACTTTATGTTGTTTGCTCGCAAACGAAAAAAAAACCGACTTCAATTACATCGACGAGTAATACAACGTAGATCGACGAAAAAATAGTCAAGTAACTACGCGTTATCAAAGATTATTTAAAAAGTAGTTATCAGATCTCAATAAAGTTTATATGTGACCACACGACAAACATCAGCTTTCGATTGAATTAAAAATTATTAAAATCGGTACACCCAGTAAAAAGTTATTGCGGATTTTCAAGAGTTTCCCTCGATTCCTCTAGGATTCCATCATCAGATCCTGGTTTCCTTATCATGGCACTAAACTAGAGATATCTTCTTTCTAACAAAAAAAGAATTATCAAAATCGGTACACCCAGTAAAAAGTTATTGCGGATTTTCAAGTTTCCCTCGATTTCTCTGGGATCCCATCATCAGATCCTGGTTTCCTTATCATGGTACTAAACTTGGGATATCTTCTTTCCAACAAAAAAAAAATTATCAAAATCGGTACATCCAATAGAAATTTATGCGGTATAATACAACGTAGGTCGACGAAAAAAAGCGTCAAGTATAACTCGAAAAGTAGTTGTTAGATCTCAAATAAATTTAAATGGGACCAATTGACACACACCACCTTTCGATAAAAAAAAATTGTCGAAATCGGTCCACACGGTCAAAAGTTCTGATGATCTAACATACATAAAAAAAAAATACAGTCGAATTGAGAACCTCCTCCTTTTTTGGAAGTCGGTTAAAAACGCTAAAAATTAACATGCGTCACATCGCAAGCGACGTTGTGATGAGTTAAGCTGAAGACGTTTTGTTTTTCATAATAATTATATAGTTAGAAAAAACGCGTATTGGAGTTATCTTTGATATGCATAATACTTGACTATTTTTTTGTCTACCTACGTTGTATTACTTGTCGATATAATTGAAGTCGGTTTTCTTCATTTGCCTGCAAACACAATTAATTATTCATCAAATATTTTAACAAAGCGTCATTCCGTCACAGTCCGACCGAAGTCACGTAGATTGAAGTGTTATTCTGTGTCAATAGATGGCACTAATCGTCGGCTACGAATACTGAATCGCGGTGACGAGATCGTTATAATTCTGTTTAAGTGAATCTGTAAATTCCATTGCAATTGCCCGCTATAAAAATAATAGTGAGATATCAAGTAATTTTTTCTAGTTCCTTACCACGTCACAGTGTGTAACGGAACCACGCACTATACTTTCTTACACATACCAAAGTTGGCTAAGAGGAAACGATTTAGCGTTAAGCCCGCCTTTTGTGCACACTTGTATTAGTGTATTTATTGTACAATAAAGAATTTAAATAAATTAATAAATAAAAAATATAAAGATGGCCAAGCCTAACTGGGGAAGTACCTTGACCTCACGGAATCATAGTTAAATAATACTGATTTCAGGCAGTGTTGTGCTCCTGTGTTGAGTAAGGTGTCCAGAGCTCCTAAGGGAAATAGTGGATAGGGTCAGCAACGCGCTTGTTTCTAGTGTTGCAGATGTTTAGAAGCTACAGTTAACACTTACCATCAGGTGAGCCGTACGCTTGTTTGCCGACATAGTTGTATAAAAAAAAACGTATCAACAATATATATTTAAGCTCATGAATGTTCCCAACTAAAACCTTATCATTTTATGAATGTAGAAACCGGATTTTAAATTATTTAAAGTTATACTATCGGGACATATAATTTACAACTACCCTCTTATATATTCTTACCCTCATCGAATGCGTAATTAACTACAAGTAAATGTATCTTACATAGCCCACAGAATTAGCAAGTTGAAGTGCCAGTGGGCTGGTCACCTGTGACACAGGACCGATGGCCGATAGAGCAGATGAGTCCTGGAGTGGAGACGTCTTGGCAATTGCACTGTGGGACGAGCTCCGGCCCGTTGTAACGACGATCTACGTAAGATTGCCGGTGTGGGCTGGATGAGCTAGATGAGATGATAGCCTGAACTAACTAACTTACTAAATATACCTTAATTATATATTCTTATTATACAGATTATATATTACCGCCAGGTCCACATGCCATTAATATATTAATCTTTAAGAATAATTGTGTTTGCTCGCAAACGAAAAAAAAAAACCGACTTCAATTACATCGACGAGTAATACAACGTAGATCGACGAAAAAATTGTCAAGTAACTACGCGTTATCAAATATTACTCAAAAAGTAGTTATCAGATCTCGATAAAATTTATATGTGACCACATGATAAATATCAGCTTTTGGTTAAATTAAAAATTATCAAAATCGGTACACCCAGTAAAAAGTTATTGCGGATTTTCGAGAGTTTTCCTCGATTTCTCTGGGACCCCATCATCAGATCCTGGTTTCTTTATCATGGTACTAAACTATGGATATCTTCTTTTCAACAAAAAAAGAATTATCAAAATCGGTACACCCAGTAAAAAGTTATTGCGGATTTTCGAGAGTTTCCCTCGATTTCTCTAGGATCCCATCATAAGATCCTGGTTTTCTTATCATGCTACCAAACTAGGAATATTTCCTTTCCAACAAGAAAAGAATTATTAAAATCGGTACATCCAGTAGAAAGTTATGCGGTATAATACAACGTAGGTCGACGAAAAAAGCGTCAAGTAAAAACGCATTATTAGATATAACTCTAAAAGTAGTTGTTAGATCTAAAATAAACTTAAATGGGACCAATTGGCACACACCACCTTTCGATTAAAAGAAAATTTGTCGAAATCGCTCCACCCAGTCAAAAGTTCTGATATAACATACATAAAAAAAAAATACAGTCGAATTGAGAACCTCCTCCTTTCTTGGAAGTCGGTTAAAAAATCATCAAAATCAGTACACCTAGTAGAAAGTTATGTGGATTTTCGAGAGTTTCTCTCGATTTCTCTGGGATTCCATCATCAGATACTGGTTTCCTTATCATGGTACCAAACTAGGGATATCTCCTTTCCAACAAAAAAAGAATTATCAAAATCGGTTCATAAACGACGGAGTTATCCCTGAACATACATAAAAAAAATATATATGTATACGGTCGAATTGAGTAACCACCTCCTTTTTTTGAAGTCGGTTAAAAATAAATAAATTTCTAAAATAAAATTAGTCTACGTTACTCCTTATTACATCAGCTATCTGTCAGTAAAAGTTCCGTCGAAATTGGTCCAACCGTTTCAGAGTTTAGCCGGAACAAAGAGACAGACAGACAAAAATTGTAAAAAATGTTATTTTGGTATATATGTACCGTGTATACATCCAAATGCATTTATTAAAAAGTGGTTCTTATAATATCACAAACAGATACTCCAATTTTATAGTAAGAAAAAATTGCGAATAGCAAAATTTTTTGTTACATCATATAATAAAAACATTTTTAATAATTTTGTTGGTACGGAACCCTCGGTGCGCGAGTTCGACTCGCACTTGACCGGTTATTTCTTAAATTGTAATGAAACTTAGATCTATTCACTTTACTGAAGTGATTAATTACAATAAAATGGAATTCCATGGGCTTGAGGTTATTGTTAACAGATCTTAAAAAGAAATTTGTTACAAACTTTACTTACCCAGCTAACTTTGACGAAAATTACAACAAAATACGTATGCTTTGTATGTTTAATGTCTTAGTAATAGATTTCCATTAAACCTCTGCGCGAATAAAAATCTCTAACTTATTGGAAATTTGTTAAAAGTGGTAAAAACGAGAAATAAAAAGATTTGATGGCAGAGATGATCAAATCGTATGAGATGTCTCTGACACGCGACTGGAGTTTACTCTTGAGGAATTATAATGAGAACTAAATGAAATTAGGTGGTATAACAAATAAATCAAATTATAATTACAAAATTGTAAAATGAAAACATAAATTTTTCCTTGCTACTCGTATATACCGATACATATATTCCTGTATCTTACAATAAACTTAAAGCACTATTAAAACGTCACTCTCAGCGTCAGTTGTTTCAAACAAATTTGTCGAAATCGGTCCACACGGTCAAAAGTTCTGATGTAACATACATTAAAAAAAAATACAGTTGAATTGAGAACCTCCTCCTTTTTTGGAAGTCGGTTAATGAGAGAACGATCATCGTGCAAGCGGTTCACGAACGAGACCGTTTTCCCGCATTCAAAAGTATTATAACCGACTTTATATAGAAGAAATAAAATCTTGAAACCACGATTCATTACCCGTAACAGGCTAATCAACGACTGAACATTTCTAGACATGTTCGGTGTATGTTGCAATTTGTTCATAGATGGCGCTCATGGTTCGATCAAAGCTACGTCGATCAAACAAAGCGCGTGTACGCTGTATGTTTCTACTTGGTAGCAGATGGCACTCATCGAGTTATGAATCGCGGTGGCAAGGTTTTTATTATTGTGTTTATAGTCGATTATGAGAATGGCTTGCTTTGCTAGCGTTGGCTGTAGTAGCTAGCGCTAATAGTTCATAAGGGTTCTCTCGCTTAATTTTTTCTAGTTCCGTCCCCTATCACCATGTAGGTGGAACGGAACCCTAATACATTAACTTATACTAAAGTGAGATTAATACATAAAAATTAAAAGGAATCGCTTATCGTTACGACTCGCCTATACACATAAGTCACCGTATTTGCCGGTATATAAGAGTTTTAGGTTCAAAGGGATATAACTTTAGATACACCAGTATTCATGAAAATATACTGAAAAATAAATTTGAAATTAAATACGACATCGTATTTAAATAATTAAGAAGAAAAAATATTGTTGAATACTTGGAGTGATTGATTACTGAGAAAAGGGTACAAATTGATAAATATAGATGTTTACGAATTTTTGACAGAGTTATATTATTTTGTATAAAAATTATTTCCGTAACTATTGCAAATAGACTAACGTAAGTAGACCAAACAACAAACTTTTTTTGTAATAATCACAAAAAAGTTTAACTTGACTTATATAATTTATCACATTGGACACGGATAATATTCGTTGTGTTTTGACTCGTTGATAGATAGGACTCATGATTAAATACAAAATTCTAAGTCGCGGTGGCAAGGTTTTAATTACAGTAATTACGAAGGTATACAAAGGTAATTACGAAGTCGGTGTTTTATCTTCTTGACACTAAGGAAGGCGTGGGGTGCACTTACCTAGCTGTCAAAGTAGATATATTTTAATAATATTCATTTAACAAAATAATATAATCAAGAAAACCATTGAACTGCTGAACCATTTCTCGTTCTAAATTAAAATTCTTAAAGATTAACATATTAATGACGTATGCACCTGGCGGTGCGTAAGTCAGTGTGAATAATAGTAGATTAGTAGCCAAGGGATGTAAGGCATCAATTGCAGCCCGAGATATTTAGGCGCACGAGCGCGCCTATAGTTCGAGGTTGCAATTGATGCTTACACCCAAGCTAACTATTCTGCTGTACATCTCGATTGTAAGGTAAGTAGAAAAAAACCGGCATTACAAGAAACAATATTTAAACAAACAATATTTAAAGTAAAAGTTTTCTATTCCCGCCTTTTTTCATCAAAAAGAATCAAGTAAACTTTTAATTTTTTTTTTCAAGATCGAAATTGAGCTTCGCCGTTCGATATTTAAAATTGATGACTATTATACTCACACGAAGACAAGGCTGAATAGCAATCTCTTTGGTCATTGGGCTGAATGCATGATGTCTATTTCCAGTATGATGGTTAGATGTACGCGAACTTTTTGAAAGAAAGAAGTGTTTTTTTATCATTTACCACCCTAGGGCTTTTCTAGCTACATTATTACCCTAGAGCGCTAATTAGTCACCCACAAGCCCCATTTGGAGGTAATAAGAACCTACTTACCAAACATGACAGATGTAAATAAGATTTATAATAACAATAAGTAAGGTAATGTAAGGTCAAGTAAATGTTTACTTGAAGTTGTTTACGCATAGTGGGGGTAGTAATATTAAATGGGGTAGTTGTGAATAATATTATTTGGTAGTATAACTTTAAATACTCTAATATCCAGTTTCTATATATATATATATATATATATATATACGGTCGAATTGAGTAACCTCCACCTTTTTTGAAGTCGGTTAAAAAGCGGCATACAAACGAGACCGTTCTCCCGCTGTCAAAATTATCGAAACTGACTTTACATAGAAGGAATAAAATTTTAACAATACGATTAATTACTCGTAATAGAGCAATCAACGACTGAACATTCCTAGACATGTTCGCTGTATGTTGCAACTTGTTGATAGAGGGCACTCATGGTCCGAGCAAAACTACGCCGATCAAATAAAGTGAATGTACCGTGTACGTTTTAACTTGTTAACAGATGGCACTCGTCAAGTTACAAATCGCGGTGGCAAGGTTTTTATTATTGCGTTTATAGTCAATTATGAGAATGTCTTGCTTTGCTAGCGTTAGCACAGTTAACGTTTTAGTTAGCTCTGTAGCTAGCGCTAATAGTTTAGAAGACGCAAAATGACACAATTTTTCTAATTCCGTCCCCTATCACCATGTAGGAGAAACGGAACCCTAATACATTAACTTATATTCTTTAATTAATACATAAAAATTAAAATGAGTGGCTACTCGTAACGATTCACCTGTTCACATAATTTACCTGATATAACTCGACTTATACAGCTTATCGCAGGAGGCACAGATAATATTTGCTGGGTTTAGACTCGGAAATAAATATCATCATCATCATCATCATCATCATCATCATCATCATCATCATCATCATCATCATCATCATCATCATCATCATCATCATCACACCTTCACTTCAGTCTATCGCAGTCCACTGCTAGACATAGGCCTCCACAAGTTCACGCCAAAAATGACGTGAACTCATGTGTGTTGCCTATAGTCACCACGCTGGGCAGACGGGTTGGTGACCACGTGGCTGGCTTTGTCGCACCGTAAACGCTGCTACCGGTCTTTGGACTGTGTATTTGAAAACCGGTAGGTGAATGGTTATCCCGCCATCGGTCGGCTTTTTAAGTCTCAAGGTGAAAGTGGAACTGTGTTATCCCTTATTCGCCTCTAACGACACCCACGGGAAGAGTAGAGGGGGTGGCTATATTCTTTAATGCCATAGCCACACAATTAAATATTTCAGGGTTCTAAATAGCTTTTTTTTATTGACATAAATTACCAACGACATAATTTTTAGAAACTTTTAATTAAATAGTCATCCCACAAACCGCGACAAGACCGTTCCTCGCAGATGTAGCTCAGACGAATCGTATTGATGTCAATTATTTTATTATAATGCAGAATTATAATCACATACATATTTACATGCATACATATAGCAGATATCTAGATTCTACGCAAATGTAGAATAAATTACTACTTATTATGATAGTATGGATATTTGAAACGGGTTATTTACCATATTGTATATTTGTCGTTAGTTAGTTCTAGTTCCTGATATTGTTTCGTTCTGATGAAATTAGTATGTAGGTAGATATTAAGAATGGATTACAAGTAATCATTTCCATCTACCCTCTTTCTAATGTATTTTAAGGGCTTGTTACCACTACCATTTTCACTTTGCTCGAATGAAACTCGATTCTGTTTTCAGACACGATTTCAAACGTATGTTGTTGTTTTATTCTTTTTTGAACGAAGTTCCTTACGGGGCGTTGCGGAGGGGTACCCTAGCCGCCAAAAATATATATGATATGCAAACAAATTTATTGAAGTAAAACTTCTGTATGCACGCTTGACTTGAGGATTAAGTTAGTGAATGCGTGCCGAAAGCGTTACGAAAAGCGTGATCGGGCGAGGCAAACGGAGCAAAAGTGTACACAGTCTTATCTAGATTAAACCAACGCACGACGTTATTTGAATCGTAATACCAAAATATTATGTACGGTCAATTAGTAAAAGTATTAAATATAACAAAACAATGTCTTAGGTATTTCATAGCACAGAAACTTTTAATATTATATTACTCTCTAATTAATGTCACGCTGTGTATAATAAAACCTTCTTATTCGATTTACGCTCGCAATAAATTTTATTCATACTTCGTTTCCTTGTAATATCAAACTGGAGCCAGGATACATAAAAGACCTTTCAAAATATGTCACAATCATTTCAGCCTATCGCAGTCCACTGCTGGTCATAGGTTTCCCCAAGTTCGCGCCAAAAATGGCGTGAACTCATGTGTTTTGCCCATAGTACCACGCTGGGCAGGCGGGTTGGTTTGTTAAATTAATTAATTAATTATAATAGTTAAATCTTTTTTTTTAAATTGTTAAAAATTGATAGCCAGTCCATTAGGTACAAGAGCTGTACTTAAAAGATTGGTTATCAATTTTCGCAATTATCTTTATTGACTTTATGAAGAGAAATCGAATCTTGCCAGCGCGATTCATGACTTGTAACGAATGTTCATCAATGTTATATCAACTTGTTGATAGATGGCTCTCATTGTCAGCTACAATGAATCGCGCTGTGAAAGTTTTTATTGTTATTTACACATTTGTTCGTATTGTATATGCAATAATGAGCTTATATATTAACTAGGTATACCCGTGCGAATAATTCACATTTAATAAGTATAATGATCATCACTTTACAAAATAACAAAAAAGTATTTATACGTGAGTTGATTTGAAATTAACCAAAAAATTTATCGACCGTCAATCGTATAGACGTTGTGCCTCAATGTACATATTATAATATAATTTTAATAATTAATTACTTTACAATAATACAACGTAGATCGACGAAAAAATAGTCAAGTGACTACGCGTTATCAAAGATTACTCAAAAAGTAGTCATCAGATCTCAATAAAATTTATATGTGACCACATAACAAACATCAGCTTTCGATTAAATTAAAAATTGAGCGGAGTCAAAAGTTCTGATGTAACATACATAAAAAAACATACAGTCGAATTGAGAACCTCCTCCTTTTTTGGAAGTCGGTTAAAAAAAGCAATAACGAATTTTTAGTTATTGTCGCCGGTAGAGCAAACACCTAAAAAATGATATATAATTTATGTGGAATAATTGTAAGGCTTTTTTTAAAAAGGCAGGCAAACATCTTAAGCCTTAGCGTATTAATATATATGATTATTTAAATGATTTTTTAACCGACTTCCAAAACAGGAGGAGGTTCTCAATTCGACTGTATTTTTTTTTTTTATGTATGTTACATCAGAACTTTTGACCGCGTAGACCGATTTCGACAAATTTTATTTTAATCGAAAGGTGGTGTGTGCCAATTGGTCCCATTTAAATTTATTTGAGATCTAACAACTACTTTTCGAGTTATATCTAATAATGCGTTTTTACTGGACGCTTTTTTCGTCGACCTACGTTGTATTATACCGCATAACTTTCTACTGGATACACCAATTTTGATAATTCTTTTTTTGTTGGAAAGGGGATATCCTTAGTTTGGTACCATGATAAGAAAACCAGGATCTGATGATGGAATCCCAGATAAATCGAGGGAAACTCTCGAAAATCCGCAATAACTTTTTACTGGGTGTACTGATTTTAATAATTTTTAATTTAATCGAAAGCTGATGTTTATCATGTGGTCACATATAAATTTTATTGAGATCTGATAACTACTTTTTGAGTAATCTTTGATAACGCGTAGTTGCTTGACTATTTTTTCGTCGATCTACGTTGTATTACTTGTCGATGTAATTGAAGTCGGTTTTTTTTCGTTTGCTCGCAAACACAATTATTGTAGTATCGTATCCCGTAACAGGGTGTTACGAATCATTATTAAAGAAGTTAGTTTTAATACATTAACAAAAAAAGTGGATGTGCGCAATTCAAGAAACGTACACCGAACATTCATTCAATGTGTGTACAAAATTCCATTGCAGCTGGTTCCTTAACATTTTATTTCAAATTTGTAATATAGAAGTCAGAGACTGCGACGAAACGACGGTTCAACACGATCAAAGTTAAAATCGCATCAAGTTTGATATGTGTTTCTAATTGTCGATAGATGGCGCTCGTCATCCGTGCAGGTTACAATAAATCTTGTGAAATGCATGGCATTCAATTTATGTGTACTTTTTTATTGTTAGTATATATTTTAGTGTTGTATTTTATTATTAGTGGAAAGTAATTATTATTAATATTCTAAATGTAATTCTACCCCCTTTTATTAATTAAAGCAACATCAAATTTATGTTTTCTCCGGAGTTTGCTATTTTCTTGTGTTGATAAAAAAAAACATAATCAGGCTGTTTCCTAGTTTCATGTATATCGTCACTTTTTTTGCTCGCTGAAAGCAATAAAATATATCGCAAAGAAAAATTCAACAACCTATAATACACAAGTCAGTTCAGTTCTAAGACCAAATTGTATTTATTTATTTAAATTAATGTGACACTAAGATACAGACATAAATAAAAGACAGAGAAATATGTGTAGAAAGGCGGCCTAACGCTAAAAAAGCAATTTTTTTTTCCAGATAATCTTTGGACACCTTTGTATAGTGAAGTTGGTTTGAACATCACACACAAAGTGCTTGTCGTTGTATATTTTGACTCGTTTGTATTTCGTGTGGGAATCCGTTGACATATTTGGTTAACGAAACTCTTAAAATTATGAGTGATGAACGGGATTTTAAAGACCGAAATAATCATAAAAGACTATATATACAGTAGTACAAACCTTCTTCCTTTAGTGACATTCACCACTGAACTAAACACTTGGTTTATAGAGTTCCGTACCTCAAAAGGAAAAAAACGGAACCCTTATATGATCACTTTGTTGTCCGTCTGTTTGTCCAGACACTTATTCTAAGGACCCTTCTTCTATGTGTGGAGGTTTCAAGCTGAAATTCATATCAAATACTTAAATTTACTGTCCCTTGAAGCTTTGAAAAACTCAAACTTCTAAACCAACGCAATCAAAAAATAAATGCAAATATTCGACACAAAATCGAAGGGAATCAAAACCTACAGGGCATTTACTTCCCGTGAACTCGGAATCTTGAAATTTCGTACAAATCAACGTCTTATATGACAGATAAAGAAAAAATTGCGTAAAGCATAAATTTTTTGTTACATAATATAATAAAAACATTTTTATTAATTTGTTTGTACGGAACCCTCGGTGCGCGTGAACGACTCGCACTTGGCCGGTTATTTAAAAAACGTATACTTTGTATGTTTTGTATCTGTTTAATTTTTTAGTAATAAATTTCCAGTGAAGCTCTACGCGAATTAAAATCTATAACTCATTGAAAATTTGTTAAAAGTGTTAAAAACGAGAAATGAAAAGATTTAATGACAGAGATGATCAAAATGTGTGAGATGTCTCTGACACGCGACTGGAATTTACTCCTAAGGAATTATAATGATAACTAAATAAAATTAGGTGTTATAACAAATGAATCAAATTATAATTACAAAATTGTAAAATTAAACCATAAATTGTTCCTTGCTACTCGTGTATACCGATACATATATTCCCGTATCTTACAACAAGCTTAAAGCAATATTAAAACATCACTCTCAGCGTCACTAGAAGTTACCGTCAGTTGTTTCACACAAATTCACTAGCGATATTATTGTCGTAAACTTAAAGGTATATATTTCTATAAAATTGATTGATTACAAATCTGTACTTCATTTCAAATTATGCAGGAAATTATCAAAAATGAGAGATCGGTATCATCGTGCAAGCGGTACACGAACGAGACCGTTCTCCCGCTGTCAAAAGTATTGTAACTGACTTTATATAGAATGAATTAAATCTTAACATAGCGATTAATTACTCGTAACAGACCATACATACAGACGTACATGTGCGCTGTATGTTGCAACTTGTTGATAGATGGCGCTCATGGTTCGAGCAAAGCTAGGCCGATCAAAAAAAGCGAATGTACTGTGTATGTTTCTACTTGGTAGCAGGTGGCACTTATCAAGTTACAAATCGCGGTGGCAAGGTTTTTATTATTGTGTTTATAGTCGATTATGAGAATGTCTTGCTTTGCCACTCCGACGACGCTCTAAGCCGAGGTGCGATCTCGCTAGGAGACACCCTTAGGGCGGGCGTTTTTCCCCCCCGAGCCCTCCCAGAGGGCTCCCATTCTTCCTTCGCGGCCGGCTTGCCTAAGTACCCGGCCCCTCTCACCGGTGACGCTGTAAAGGCCGCTAGGGCCAACAGCACTCTACAATTCGAAAAAAAAAGTCTTGCTTTGCTAGCGTTAGCACAGTTAACGTTGTAGTTAGCTCTGTAGCTAGCGCTAATAGTTAACAACAATAAGAGATACCAATTTTTCTAATTCCGTCCCCTATCACCATGTAGGAGAAACGGAATCCTAATACATTCAAAAATAATATGTTCCAACAAACGAATCTAATTATAGTAAAAAAATTACTGAATTGTAAAATTTAACCATAAATTGTTCCTTGCTACTCGTATACACCGAATTACCGTTACATATATTCCTGTATCTTACAACAAGCTTAAAGCTCTATTAAAACGTCACTCTCAGCGTCACTAAGGTCAGCATCAGTTGTTTCACACGGATTCACTAACCATATTTTTGTCGTAAACTTAAATATATATTTTTGTAAAAAATTGATTGATCAAAGTACAAGTCTGACTCCAGCATGAAAAACAAATCGGTACAACCGTCAGGACAACGTGAGTTAATTAATAAAACAAATAAATAAACACATTTCTTGTATGGAAAACCGCGATTACTAAACTTTATTACATTATTTGTTTATTAGAAATATGTAATTAACTTCAACTTTTGCGGGAAATTATCAAAAATAAGAGAACTGTATCATCGTGCAAGCACCGTTCTCCCGCTTTTAAAACTATAATAACAGAGTTTATATACAAGGAATAAAATTTTAACAACACGATTCATTACTCGTAACAGACCAATCAACGACTGAACATTCCTAGACATGTTCGCTGTATGTTGCAACTTGTTGATAGATGGCGCTCATGGTTCGAGCAAAACTACGCCGATCAAAGAAAAGCGAATGTATCGTGTATGTTTCCACTTGGTAACAGGTGGCACTCATCAAGTTACAAATCGCGGTGGCAAGGTTTTTATTATTGTGTTTATAGTCGATTATGAGAATGTCTTGCTTTGCTAGCGTTAGCACAGTTAACGTTTTAGTTAGCTCTGTCATCATCACTTCAGCCTATCGCAGTCCACTGCTGGACATAGGCCTCCCCAAGTTCGCGCCACACATCATGCTGTAGCTAGCACTAATATAAGGTAATCCGAAAACAACCCAATTTTTCTAGTTCCGTCCCCTATCACCATGTAGGAGAAACGGAGCCCTAATACATTTACTTACATACCATAATTAATACTTAAAAATTAACATGAGTCGCTACTCGTGACGATTCACCTGTTCACATAATTTACCTGATATAACTCGACTTATATAGCTTATCGCAGGAGGCGCAGATAATTTTCGCTGTGTTTTTACTCGATAATAGATAAATGTCATCATCATTATCATCACACCATCACTTCAGCCTATCGCAGTCCATTGCCGGACATAGGCCTCCTCAAATTAACGCCAAAATGGCGTAAACTCACGTGTGTTGCCCATATTCATCACACTGGGGAATTCACGCAATTTTTGGCGCGAACTTACGGCAGTGTGTGTGTGTGTGTGTGTGTGTGTGTATATGTTTATCTTGCGAATTTTTGCAGTTCCTTACCACGCCACTGTGTGTAACGGAACTTCTAATTATGACAAAGATTCCTGTTCGTTCTGCTGTCTGTTCGTGTCACAGGGCTATCTCAAGATCTTTAATAGGTAAACACTTAGTATTTCACAGTATTTTTTTTTATCCTTTAACATACACACACGGTCGTTTGTTCCTATGGTAAGCAACTTAATGAACTTAATGCTCGTGGTACATCTAACAGCAGACTGTTGAATATTTATTTGATAAATATAGATCGAGATAACGCATATACATATAAATAAATAAATACAAATATTACTAACAGACTCAGGCAGGAATCGAACCCACAACCCGCGGTGCAGTAAAAACACAAACACTACAAACTGCGCCATCGGGCTAGTCTATGCACAATGTGCGTCATAATAGTAGCTATGAAAACAAGTAAAAACAAAACAAAGTCAATGATAATGGTTTGTTATCATAGGGCATTTACTTTTTATTTTTATTTTTAACCAATTTCAAAAAAGTAGGAGTTTATCAATTCCACTGTATTTTAAGTGTCTTATCGTATTATAGAACTTTTTACTGCATGGGACCTCGTTCGATGATTCTTTTTTTTTTAAATACAACCGAATTAAGAATCTTGTCCTATTTTTGACACACGTCTTACACGGGAAACCAATTTTAATTATTATTTATGTCACTCTTGTTACAGACGGACGAAGATGTTTAGTAACAGAGTTCACAGCGATTGCAGCTTGAAGCAGAAGCAGATTGAGAGGTCACGCAAATCTGGAACGTGGTGATTTTGTTTTAATTGGATGACTAAGCGCGTACTTTCTTGACTATTTTTTCGTCTACCCACGTTGTATTACTGGGTTACATTACTAATCAATGTAATTGAAGTCGATTTTCTTCTCGTTAGCGAGCAAACACAATTATCAAACTGAACTTTAATGTGCTTAAATATTAATTGTTTTGACAAGATTACGAGGTCTGTACATATAGACTAACTGTCGACTTGTCAAATGTATACCTATTGTAAATAATAGATACTGACAGACGTAAATAACTGCTCAATTTCAAAACATTATTTATGCAGTTTCATTTCCCAAAGGTATGAATGGAAAGCTGTCTGCTCGTCTCACAGAACTGTGCTTAGAAGAGTAATGGGACATTCAGAGACTACATATAGTTGAAATAACTATAACGATAAACACTGATCATTAACTTTGTACGACATTTCATTGTGTAATTGTAAGTGTAATTCATATATTAATTTTCTCACAGCGATCCCGTATTGGTAACCGTATGTAGGTGTCGTTTGTGACAACGTTGAATATTTGTATTAAAATTTAAATATATCTGAAAATTGGATATTTGTCATAACACTTGGTGTGTTACGAACTCCACGCAATTTTCAATTTTCGAACTGATCGTAATCAACTTTACATATAAAAATAAAAATCTCGTTACCGCGATTCACAATAAGCAACCAACGATGAGTGCCATCTAGTAACAAGTAAAAACTTACGAGTGCATCCAGTATTGACTGTGCTTGACATATTATACATATAGATGTGTATATATCATGTATGGTTTTTTTAGTAACAAACGAATCAAATTATAATTACAAAATTGTAAAATGAAAACATAAAACTTCACTCTCAGCGTCACTAAGGATCAGCTTCAGTTGTTTCACAATAGTTCTCTAACCGTATTTTTGTCATAAACTCAAATATACTCGTATATCATTACATGGTATAAAACAAAGCCGCTTCCCGCTGTCTGCATGTTTAGATCTTTTAAACTACGCAACGGATTTTGATGCGTTTTTTTTTTAGTAAATAAATATTCCAGAGGAAGGTTTATATATATAGTACATGCATAATATAGTAGAGGAACACTGATAGTTTCAGAGGTTTCTAATGTGATGTCGTTAATAAACACATTTTTTGCGCTTGCATTCCAAATAACTATTTTATATTTTATATTTAGTATCAGCATTGCACCCGTGCGAAGCCGAGGTGGGTCGCTAGTTTTATATATAAAATGCTCGTGTCACAATATTAGTAACCATGCTCCTCCGAAACGGCTAGACCGATTTTTATAAAATTTTATGTGGATATCGGATAGGTCTGAAAATAAGACAACATCTATTTTTCATCCCCATAAGTTATGAGGGGGGAGGACTAAGGGGGCTAATAAAATATATGGCAAAACAACTTTTGAGGGGTCAGCTAGTATAGTATACAATTGATTGAAGTAAAAGTCTGACTCCTGCACGAAAGACAAATCGGTACAACCGTCAGGACAACGTGGGTTATTTAATAGAATAAATAAATAGATATATGTCTTGTATGGTAAACCGCTATAACTTACATTTATTATATTGATTATTTATTAGAAATCAGTAATTAGTTTTAACTTTTGCGGGAAATTATCAAAAATGAGAGATCGAAACAGTATGGTAACGGGAACACGCACGAGACCGTTCTCCCGCTGTCAAAAGTATCGTAACTGACTTTACATGGAAGGAATAAAATGTTAATAACACGATTAATTACTCGTAACAGACCATACAGACGTACATGTGCACTGTATGTTGCAACTTGTTGATAGATCGCGTAGATGGCGCTCGTGGTTCGAGTAAAGCTAGGCCGATCAAACAGAGCAAATGTACCGTGTATGTTTCTACTTGGTAACAGATGGCACTCATTAAGTTACAAATCGCGGTGGCAAGGTTTTTATTATTGTGTTTATAGTCGAGAATGAGAATGTCTTTCTTTGCTAGCGTTAGCACAGTAGCTAATGTTGTACCTAGTTAGCGATGTAGTTAGCGCTAATAGTTCATAAGTAAAACGCCAATCCTAGTTTTTCTAGTTCCGTGCCCTATCACCATGTAGGAGAAACGGAACCCTAATACATGTAGTTACATGGCTATGTATTTATTTGTGTATTTATTTATTTATCAATTAATTTATTTATATGTTTATTATTTATTTATATTATTATTATATTATTAGATAGTAGGATTCACTTTTCTTGCCTTTTTAACCGACTTCGAAAAAAGGAGGAGGTTCTCAATTCGACTGTATTTTTTTTTTGTATGTTACATCAGAACTTTTGACCGTGTGGACCGATTTCGACAATTTTTTTTTAATCGAAAGGTGGTGTGTGCCAATTGATCCCATTCAAATTTATTTGAGATCTAACAACTACTTTTCGAGTTATATCTAATAATGCGTTTTTACTTGACGCTTTTTTCGTCGACCTACGTTGTATTATACCGCATAATTTTCTACTAGATGTACCGATTTTGATAATTCTTTTTTTGTTGGAAAGAGGATATCCCTAGTTTGATACCATGATAAAGAAACTAGGCACTGCTGATGGAATTTCAGAGAAATCGAGGGAAACTCTCAAAAATCTGCAATAACTTTTTACTGGATGTACCGATTTTGATAATTTTTAATTTAATCTATAGCTGATGTTTATCGTGTGGTCACATATAAATTTTATCCAGATCTGATAAATACTTTTTGAGTAATCTTTGATAACGCGTAGTTACTTGACTATTTTTTCGTCGATCTACATTGTATTACTCGTCGATGTAATTGAAGTCGGTTTTTTTTTCGTTTGCAAGCAAACAATTATTGGGAGACAATGCTTTGGTAATCAGTTTCCGTTGAACCTCTGAGCGATCGGAAATCTAAAACTAGTTGAAAATGGATAAAGATAGAACATCGATGACGATAAGTAAGCGTGTAATGCTTACTCTTCGTCGTCTATGTTCAGTTTCAAAATGGTCTTAAATGATTTTATATACAATAAGAAAATTATTATTTGTACTTGTCGATCAGCGCCATCTATCAACAAGACGAAACATACTCGATCATTTACTTCTCTGCGAGTAGCTCTAGTGGGTAGGCAGAGGATACACGGATGGACAGTGGAGTTTACGTAATAGGACTCCGTTGATATTCGGTTAAGTAAAGTGAAAAAACAATAAAGCTTGGTTTATTTGGTATATTAAAGTAATCAATGTCCGTTAAACAATTAACTGTAAGTATACGAGTAATTTAATAAATGTCTTCCCTCCACGAGCTTCATATACCACAAGTCGTCACAAATATACGTCGAATATTTACTGTATACTTAATTTCATAACAGCTGATTTGTTGCTGATCTAAATTTTAATTGAAACCTACGCAAAATATGTATGGAGTTCTGCTGTATTATATATACCTACTATCAACGGGTTTCTTAACTTTTGAATATTATTACAGTTGCTTGTTGAACACAACACTTGCTTTTCGTTATTCCATGTATGGCCACGGTTGAACTATCAACTTTCTAAACAAAAAAAATGTTTAAAATGTGTGTCAGCTCCGACGCACGACTGGAGTTTACTCCAGTCGTGCTGTTTAAATAGGCACAAAAAAGGCTTAATATTCTAAGAAAAAATTTAATACCATGTCAAATGATAAATAAACGAACCGTATAACGCCATCTGTCGTCCAGCGTCCGCGTTTGTTGTATAAACGATAAAACATAAAATGCAAAGTAATTCGAATTTACCAGTCAACAGTCATCAAATCAAAGTGGGTAGTTGTGAGCAATAATTGACCGTAACGTCAGCTCACTATAGTTCTAAGAAGTCCGGTAGTTGTAGTTTTGTATAGCAATTGTGTGTTTGGTTACAAAATGTTTAAAAAAGAGAACAAAGAGACCACAAAGTGTAGGTTTAAAACGTTAGGATCTCTTGTTCTATTTTCGAAATTATCAGATTTGACTTTATACTTACAAATAAATATCTTGTCAGCGCGATTCATAGCGCCCTACCTACGCCTTACTCAGCCTACGTTGTATTACTTGTCGATGTAATTAAAGTCGGGTTTTTTGCGTTTGCGAGCAAACACAATTATTGCACTGAGCTTTAACATGTTTAAATATTTTTGAATGTATACCTTCTATATATAGCGTATATATTGTAAATAATAGATACTAAGTAAACAGCCGCTAAATTTCAAAACAAGTTTCAATGGAACGACAGTAATAAAACTCCACTCTCTGCTCATCTCACAGAGCTGTGTTTAGAAAAGTAATGGGACATTCAGAGACTACATATAGTTGAAATATCTATAACGATAAACACTGATCATTAACTTTGTACGCCATTTCATTGTGTAATTGTAAGTGTTATTCAATTATTAATCTTCTCACAGCGATCCCGTATTGGTAACCGTCTGTAAGTGTCGTCTGTGACGACGTTGAATATTTGTATTAAAATTTATAATTTAAATATATCTGAAAATTGGGTGTAAGTCATAACACTTGGTGCGTTACGAACTCCACGCAATTTTCAATTTTCGCAGTGATCGTAATCAACTTTATTTAAAAAAACAAAGATGTCGTTACCGCGATTCAAAATAAACAACCAACGATGAGTGCCATCTAGTAACAAGTAGAAACATACCAGTACATCCAATATTGACTGTGCTTGATCTGCGTAACTTTATTTGAGACGAAATTTTGTACTGCAGGTGTTAATTTTTATAACAGTATCTAATACTATCATTTTTTTATATATAACTAGGTCGACAAACAAGCGCACGGCTCACCTGATGGTAAGCGATTACTGTTTGTAGCTTATAGACGTTTCAGACGACACCAGAAGCATCGCAAACGCGTTGCCGACCCTATCCCACCTCCTCCTCCCTCCACTATCCTCCCAGGAGCTCTCGTCTCCTTGCTCACCACAGGAACACAAATCTGCTTGAAAACAGTTTTAAGTAGCTGTGATATTCTGTAAGGTACTTCCCCAGTCGGGCTGCTCCATATTTCGAGCAGGAAATTTCCTGCTGTGCCCTACCTCAGTTAATCAAGTTAGTAATCGCGGTGACGAGGTTGTGTGTATCGTAGATTACTTTTACTAGTTTACACAAGTTTTAATTTCAAAAAGATATAACTCTAGATACATCAGTATTCACGAAAATGTACTGAGAAATAAATTGTAAAATTAAATACAATCGCATTTTAAGTAAGTTGCAATAATTAAGTAAGGTAGTAACTTCGGCTACATTCCAACCACATTCCACTAGGTTTAACGTCGACGAGGTTTGCAGTTTCGTTACTCAAATTCTTCGATGGCGAAAAAAACTTCATTCGATGGCGAAATTTTTTATATCAGTTTATATTTTGTACCGTTGCAGTCGCTTGATAAAAATTGACATTGAAATTGTTTTTCAGATTTCTAAATAGCTTTTTTTATTGACATAAATTATCAACGACATAATTTGCAGTAACTTTTACTTAAATATTCATACTACAAACCGCGACAAGACCGCTCCTCGCAGATGTAGCTCAGACGAATCGTATTGATGTCAATTATTTTATCTGTATCCAACTAGTCTGTGAATATCTTCCTGTATGATCCTGTCTTCAGATCATATTGTAAAATGTACTTTACACATCTATCATGTGTTTTATTTACGTAACACCAAACAATAATACTCAATTTACGAATGGTTAGTAAAATATTTGACTTAATAATGCAGAATTATTATCACATTCATACACATATTATAAAACATAATATGTGTGTCGATAGATGGCGCTCATCCTTGGCTATAAATACTGAATCGCGGTGGCGAGATCGTTGTTGTTGTGTTCAAGTATATCCGTTCAATCCGTTGGGATTATCACCACCCAGTGATAAATAGCACTTAAGAGAGTAATTTTTGCAGTTCCTTACCACGTCACAGTGTGTAACGGAACCCCCATAACTAAGTCTTCGCTGTCTGCTATTTATAATTATTTATTTATTGTCCGTCTGCAGATCTATCCTTAGAGCCCTAATATTTGGACTCTTGTTACTTTCATATAATTTATCTTATTACGGCTATTAATCTTTATATATTTTTTTAATTTTTGTATCAGAATTTTATCTTGCGAATTTTTGCAGTTCCTTACCACGTCACTGTGTGTAAGGAAAACTTCCCCAGTCGTGCTGCTCCATATTTCGAGCAGGAAATTTAATCGAAAGCTGATTTTTATAACGTAGTCACATTTTAATTTCATTAAGATCTGATTACAACTTTTTGAGTAATCTTTGATAACGCGTATTTACTTGACTTTTTTTCGTTGACTGTATAGGCTGTAATGATGATGATGATGATGAATGAATGTTCAGTTGTTGATTGATTGGTTACTGACACTGAATTGTGGTGGTAAGATTTTTGTTGTTGTGCATAATGTCAATTAAATAATTCTAAATTTAGACAAAACAATTCCTGGAGTGTGATTAATGAACTCGAGTTTTTCTTCCGTTTTTAACAATTATTAAAAAACACGACCAGACATATTTCCGAAATGTTGGAGGCGCGAACTGAGCATTGGGTCTCCATCTCTCATGTTACTTAGTGCGTAGATCGTTATGATTACCCGTTTCAAATATCTCTATAACCTTATTTTGAATCTTAATATCTACTATAAGTGTGTATGGTCTATGTCATATATTATGTCAGGCTTTTTACAACGTTGGTAATTAGTTATTTTGAGTTCCTGATTTTTCGTTTGTACTGATATGTTCTTGTCGCGAGATTTAAGTTCTCGTAATTACTTAGTTTGAAAATATTTAAAAATTAAAAATCATTTGTTTAATTTAATTGTTTATCTACGGAGGTAAATCTCGCGAGAAGCTTTTATATTATATACATGGTCTAATGACATACATGACATACTTACAACCATACTACAGACATGGCTACAACCACCAGGACAACGTGAGTTATAAAATAAAACAAGTAAACACGTGTCTTGTAATGAAACTGCTCAAAATTAAATTTATTACATTATTTATTTATAAGAAATCTAAAATTGGTCAACTTTTGTGGGAAAATATTAAAAATGAGAGAACGGTATCATCGTGTAAGCGGTTCACGAACGAGACCGTTCTCCCGCATTCAAAAGTATTATAACCGACTTTATATAGAAGAAATAAAATCTTAACACCACGATTCATTACCCGTAACAGGCCAATCAACGACTGAACATTTCTAGACTTGTTCGGTGTATGTTGCAATTTGTTCATAGATGGCGCTCATGGTTCCATCAAAGCTACGTCGATCAAACAAAGCTATTGTACGCTGTATGTTTCTACTTGGTAGCAGATGGCACTCATTGAGTTACGAATCGCGGTGGCAAGGTTTTTATTATTGTGTTTATAGTCGATTATGAGAATGTCTTGCTTTGCTAGCGTTGGCTGTAGTAGCTAACGCTAATAGTTCATAAGGGAACTCTCACTTAATTTTTTCTAGTTCCGTCCCCTATCGTCATGTAGGTGGAACGGAACCCTAATACATTAACTTATACTAAAGTGAGATTAATATATAAAATTAAAATGAATCGCTTATCGTTACGACTCGCCTATACACATAAGTCACAGATATATATATATATATATAAGAGATTTAGGTTCAAAGGGATATAACTTTAGATAGACCAGTATTCATGATAGATTAGTAGCCAAGGGATGTAAGGCATCAATTGCAGCGCGAGCTGCGCTCGTGCCCCTATAGTTCGAGGGTGATGCTTACACCCGAGCTAACTATTCTGCTTTAAATCTCGAATGTGAGGTAAGTAGAAAAAAACTGGCATTACAAGAAACAATAATTGAACAAACAATATTTAAAGTAAAAGTTTTCTATCCCCGCCTTTTCATTTAAAAGAATCAAGTAAAGAACTTTTTAATTTTTTTTTCAAGATCGTATTTGAGCTTCGCCATTCGATATTTAAAATTGATGACTATTATACTCACACGAAGACAAGGCTGAATAGCAAAGCGACCTCTTTGGTCATTGGGCTGAATACATGATGTCTATTGCCAGTATGATGGTTAGATGTACGCAAACTTGTTGAAAGAAAGAAGTGGTTTTTTTTTCTTAATTATTTACCGCCCTAGGGCTTTTCTAGCTACATTATTACCCTAGAGCGTTAATTAGCCACCTACAAGCCCCATTTGGAGGTAATAAGAACCTACTCACCGAACATGAGTGATGTAAATAAGATTTATAATAACAATAAGTAAGGTACATTTACTTGAAGTTTTTTACGAATAGTGGGCGTAGTAATATTAGGTATATGGGGTAGTTGTGAATAATATGATTTGGTAGATAAGTACTCTAATTAAATAAGTACTCAAATATCCATTTGCTATATATATAGCTATGTTTAGAAGAGTAACGGGACATTCAGAGACTACATATACTTGAAATAGCTATAACGATAAACACTGATCATTAATTTTGTAATGGCGTGTGATTCAATTATAAATCTTCTCAGAGAAATCCAGTATTGGTAACCGTCTGTAAGTGTCGTCTGTGACGACGTTGAATATTTGTTTTGAAATTTATAATTTAAATATTTGTGAATATTTGGAGATACATATAACGATGCGTTATGCGGCTCTCCAAGATATTCAATTTTCGAAGTGATCGTAATTAACTTTACATATAAAAATAAAAATCTCGTCACCGCGATTCACAATAAGCAACCAACGATGAGTGCCATCTAGTAACAAGTAGAAACATACCAGTACATCCAATATTGACTGTGCTTGATCTGCGTTACTTTATTTAAGACAACATTTTGTACTGCGAGTGTTAATTTTTGTAACAGAATTGTAATAAAATACTAGTATTTTATTTTATATAACTAGGTCGGTAAACCCACATAACTAAGTCTTCGCATTCCTGTGTCAGAGACCTGGAAACACACTTATTGAATACAAAAAAAAACATTCAAACCACGATAATCACCTGTATGGCACATACAGACATTTGTCACGAGTGAAAGAAGGAGCGGGAAGACTGGCGACTACAAACTGCCCCCACGAGGTTGTCTATGAGATATAATCACAAATAAAAACAAAACGAAGTCAATGTTAATAGTTTGTAATTTCAGGACATTTTTCAACCGACTTCAAAAAAAGGTGAGGCTATCAATTCCACTGTATTTTATGTGCGTCACCCCACTACTTGTATTGGATTGACCGATTTCGATGATTCTTGTTTTAATTGAAAGGTGGTGCTTATCATGTGTTACCGTTTAAATGAAATCTGACAAGAACATTTTGAATTATCTCTAACAATGCGTATTTACTTGACTGCGTCTACTTGCATTGTGTTATTTGTTCGATGTAATTGAAGTTGGTTTTTTCTTTTGGGAGCAAACACAATTACACAAATTGCTTTCACTGTTTAAATTTGTAAATAAATAATAAACGTTAAAATGTTATTATAATCATAGAAGTCAATTCTATGTATTTCTACTTTGATTTACAATTTTAATTAATCAATTTAATATTGTAACGATTCTAATACGTGTACCGTCCTACCAATAAGAACGCAGTATGGCAATGTCTTCATGTAATGTATATTGGTAGGAAATCAAGTTGATGTAAGCGTGTTCCGGTCGTTAACAAAATTAGATCCCTTGTGGTATTGACTAGCGAACGATAGCCTTTGTCTCGTAGGGAAAATTCACTCAAAATTGTGCCGTACATTTTAAATTGGAATAATTTCTTAAGCTCTCAATAAAGCTAATTTTCATACTGTCTTATTTTGTCATCTTTATGTGACGGTAGTTTAAAAGTAAATTACGAATCTACCGACACAATAATTATTTTTTGTAAACACGTCCATTAGGTCTTTATTTCATTTCGTTTCGCTTTTGTCTTTAATTTCTCATCATGGCTTATAATAGAAGAACCGTAGACTTAGATAAGGTCAAAGTTTCTGCTGTTTTTAAAAATATTAACGAGACACCCAATCTAATGTATACAACTTATTTATGGTAAAAGTTAAATTTTTAAGTAAAACTGTAAAAGTCACTCGCAGGGGCCGTAAATAAATGTTTGAAATTAATATACCTACTTAATATATATAAGAACAAAAATCTTGCCAGCGAGGTTCATTATTCGTAATCGAGAAAAACAAAAAGTAATTTGAACAGTTACAGATCCACTTGAGAAACTTATATTTAAGACGATATTTCACTCATTGCTCTAATCAGTGTTATTACACGTATATATTCAACCCTACAGCAAGTTTTAATCAAATATTAAAATTCATAGTACAAGCTACGATAAGAGCGCTCCCTCGCGGATGTAGCTCAGACCAATCGTCTTGATACTTTCAATTCTTACTACAGTAAGTATAATAACATTAAACACTATGTTATTTAATTATAAGGTATACCTACAATTATTTTGCTGTAAATATCGCACTAACCAGTCAAAACCAGATAACGGGAAGTAAGCGAAGCTTAAGAATTAAGAAAAAATAAGATTAACACATACGTATAGTTTTTTTTTTTTATGAGCATTCAGTTTATTTTTAGAATTGATTTCGCATTAATCGTATGATATATGTATGAATAGTCGGATACATATGTATTTCGCGTTCATAATATATAAATCTCCTCTGTGAGATCAACGTTTTAATCTCTTTTATGCAAATGTTAAACACATTGAAGTAAAAATTAAACACCACGTGAAATATTTATACATTTCTGTCTGTAACATTAAAAAAATATTATTTTTCAAAGTATCAAAATCTTTGAAACGCCGGACAATCTTATTCTGTTCTAGGATCAAATTGCGCTTTGAACCCTCGTTCTGTCAAAACTCTGCGCAGGATGACGACGACTTTAACTAAAATTATCCGTTAACAAAGCAGGTTTATTGAAATTTAGTGCATAAATAGTAAGAAAGATAACCTAAATATAGCGGTTGCAAACTTTTATTACTCTTTGTATTGTATTTTTTTATGCAACTAGATCACCAAGCAAGGCTACGACTCACTGATTACCGCAAATTATAAACGTCTGCAACACCAGAAGCATCACAACCCCGATCATATCGCCAATCCCCCCAGGATCCTTGGTCACCTTACCAAAGGAACGCAACACTGCTTGACAGCAGTACTATTTAGCTGTGATCTTTTGTATAAGGTCGAGGTATAGTCAGGCTGCTCCAGATTTTGGCCAAGATATTTCCTGCTGTGCAACTACTGCAGTTGAAATATGTTTATTTCGTAATTCCATCACATATTAATTTATTTTAAGTTGAAACTTTTTTGTAATTGTTGTAATTTGAGACTCAATACAACGATAATGCGTCACGATAAAGAAACAAACACACAAATGTGTGACAGAGTATGAGAATGAGACAGAACACATTACACAGTATTTTATATTCTCGGCGAATAACATCTCTCGTCTGCTATGTGGTAATTCTAAACTCACGCTGTAGTACAATGATACCATGTACGTATAACGTATGGTTTGAAATGTTAAACGTCAACATAAATAAGTAATAGTATTATATTCGGTTTTGTGATAAAACTGAGCAGTAAATAGCCATATTTTCGTATTGCATGCTGTGAATATTCAATGTTCGGCGCATGTTTCGACTTGTTGACAGATGGCGCTAACCACTAGTTACAATTTCTGAACCGCATTGGCAAGATTTTTGTCATGGCATTTATACTCGACTTAAATTATTTCTGATATTGATATAAAAATATATTAATCACAGCGAGATTAGCTGTATCATATATTTTTATATCAGTTTATTATACCAATATTAAAATTCCTATACCAACATATATAGGACTTGCAGGAATATTAAAAATAATTATAATAATTTTTCTTTTAATCTCTTAAAATTCTCTCTTGTTTCTCAATCTCTTTAAAATGTTTTTTCATATTTCGAAAATATAGTAATTCAAAATTATACAGTTAAAATTTGACAACGATATTTTTGGTATTTCATGTTGTAAAACCTATTTCAAAGGTCAGCGCCAAAGCAGGTAGTCGAGCCAGTTGGCCTAGTCAGTAATTATATTGTTCGGCGGAGCGCATCTGCTTCGGTTTCATCACCTGAGTTGTAGTAAAGGGAATAAATAATATCTTAGTTTCCAGAGCTGAAAAAACTGAACATATTGAAGAGTTTGAAAGGACTGAGGGTATACTATATGGGGCTGAAATAGCTGGCTGATTACCGTAACTATAGTTACGATCTCTAATCTAATCTAATTTTCTTGAGAATTTCCCTGACTACAATTTTAAGCGCGTTTATCTCAAAACGACCTTTTTCTGCCTGACGAACGGCAAAAAAAAAAAAACTACTAAGTCGATTTGTTTCAAATTTCAATATGTTATTTAATATACTAACAGCTATCACGAAAAATAAATTTTTTGCGTCAATTATTTTTTATTTATTTACATGCAAAAAATGATTTAAAAAAAATCGAAATGTTCGGCCTACAAATATCAACAACGCACCATTTCATAAAAAAAAAAACACATTTTTTTCATTTTACTTCCTGATAGGTTTATTTTTAGTGATTAAAAACCCGTTTTGATTTTATTTTATTTCGGACCCACAGAAGAGCTAAATCATCGCGCGACGCCCAAGTTCTTTTTTTTAATGAGACTAACTTCAATGCCATCTTTAAAATCATTAAATTATTATTTTTCTTTGTAACTAAATAGTCCTTTAAAAGTTTCAAAGTTGTGGTGGTTATATAGATTAAAAAAAAAAAACTTGTAAAAACTTATGTAATTCTGACCTTCTAGTCCACCGGGTCACCCTAATAGCTATATATCAAATAAAGTTTGTGAGAGTTACTAATCCCATGACTCAAAATTACTTAGCTATACTTACAGTTATAATAGTTTAAGAACTTAGTTATTAAGGTTAATTAAAAACTCAACTATTTACAAAAATACATACTTAGCTATAGTTTCATTACCTTAAGAAGTTAGTTATTAAGGTTAAATAACAAAGGTTTATTATTTTTTTGCTTTTCAGTTATTTTTGGCGGTAAAATTTTTTGTTGAAAAGTTTTTATTTCATATTTTTTGTGGCTCTAATCCAAAAATTACTACATGCTTAATTTTTCATTACATTTAAAATATCTACCTACCTTACTTAAGGTATTAACTTTCATATAATACTTTTTTAAACATTATGTGTTGTATAATATAAATACATTTAAAACAGACTTTATATACCAACATAGGTAGGCCTACAAAAAATTTTAGAAGAATCTAATAACGAGAAAAAAAGGTTGGAGGCAAAAAAAAGAATTATCAAAATCGGACTACTCTGTAAAATGTTATGCGTGGTCATATCTTACAATCAGCGAGTGAACAATTTAATTTCAAAATTAATATGGGTCCAACTTCGAGGTATATTCTTTCCAATAAAAAAAGAATTATCAAAACCGGACTACTCTGTAAAAATTGATGCGTGGTCATACATAAAAGAATAGAAGCGGCGACTTGAGAACCGCCTCCGTTTTTTTCGTCGGTTAAAAAACTTACCAAATACAACTACTACTCACTCAACACTACTCTTTGTTATAAGAAACTAAATATTGCATAACCACAACATTGCATAGTAACTATTTTTAAATAATTTCAAACTGTAACTCGGCCATCATTATTATAACGTAAGGTTTGCAAATTCCCAAACAGATAATACACAGACAATTATTACAAGTCGAAAAAGTAGTTTTGATGGATCGTAGCTTTACTTACTGTCACAGAAATCAGCGGAAATAAACTGTCGTAGCTGTATTTACGCTAAGGAATAGACCCCGTATTCAGTGTATCAATCTATCAATTGTCCAAGTTCCCAGGCCCCAGACCTTGGCTTGTTTTCTAATGGACAAAATATATACATTACAGTAGTGTTAGTGAGTGCAGTGAACGTGTACACACCCGCTAGCTGAGGCCTACAGGCAAGTGTCAAAAACTTTTACAATGAATTGGGGTGCTGAGATTTTTATATTTCTATTAGCTGTACCCGCGACTTCGTTCGCGTGGAATTTGACAAAAAAGTTATTGTTCAGTTCGCAGAGTTATAAAATAAATACATTTCTAAAATAATCTACCAGTGCAAATGAGATAAAAATTGTAAAAAATGTTATTTTGGTATATGTACCGTTTTTATATCCATATGCATTTATTAAAAAGAGGTTATTAAAAAAAGGAAACAAATTATGAAAGAAAACTGAATACAACTTATGAGTAGATACTAGAGTAGTTATTGTTTTACTTGGCACTAACTTCAAAATTATAAAATATTTATTTAATCATTTCTGATTAACTAAATCAAAATACGAATTACTTTGTACTAAGTAAATTTATTTTTCACTTTTTAGTTCCCTTTTTGAAGTCGGTTTTTTTTTCATCATTACAGCCTATACAGTCCACTGCTGGACATAGGCCTCCACAAGTTTACGCCAAAAATAACGTCAACCCATGTGTTTTGCCCATAGTCACCACGCTGGGCAGGCGGGTTGGTGACCGCAGTACTGGCTTTGTCGCACCGAAGACGCTGCTGCCCGTCTTCGGCCTGTGTATTTCAAAGCCAGCAGTTGGATGGTTATCCCGCCATCGGTCGGCTTCTTAAGTTCCAAGGTGGTTGTGGAATCTTGTTATCCCTTAGTCGCCTCTTACGACACCCACGGGAAGAGAGGGGGTCTTTTTTTGTTAAAAATTATTTTATTTTACAATTTTTAGTGATGAGTAGACCTAACAAGGATGCTTTTATTGTTATTAGCGGTCGTCAAATAGCAAAAGGTAACTGCTGTAAATTGTTGAGAAATTCCCTCGAGTGTTTATGGGCTCCATCATCAAACCTGGTCCTGCGACACAGATGATCACACAGCAGGTAATTGCTATAAATCGTTGAAAAGTTCCCTCGACTATCTTTCATCTCCATCATCAGACTTTAATGGCACTTGTAACTCATATAGGTGCAAAGTTTTCATCAATAGAAACGAATTAAGTTCAAACAGCAGGTAATTGCTATAAGTCGTTGAAGAGTACCCTCGACTATCTTTCGTCTCCATCATCAGACTGAAATGCCACTTATAATTCATATATATGCAAAGTTCTCATCAATAGAAACGAATTAAGTTCAAACAGCAGGTAATTGCTATAAATCGTTAAAGAGTTCCCTCGACTAACTTTTGTCTCCATCATCAGACTGTAATGGCACTTATAACTCATACAGGTGCAAAGTTCTCATCAACAGAAACGAATTAAGTTCAAACAGCAGGTAATTGCTATAAATTGTTGAAGAGTTCCCTCGACTATCTTTCTTCTCCATCATCAGATCGACTCCAGACCTTTATTAAATAGTAGTGCTTTATAGTGCTTAATGAAAACATGATTAAAATTACTAGTCACCCTTACAATTTTTGAAAGTTTCCCTCGATTTCTCTGGGATCCCATCATCAGATCCTGGTTTCCTTATCATGGTACCAAACTATGAATATCTCCTTTCCAACAAAAAAAGAATTATCAAAATCGGTTCATAAACGAAGAAGTTATCCCCGAACATACATAAAAAATATATATATATATATACGGTCGAATTGAGTAACCTCCTCCTTTTTTGAAGTCGGTTAAAAAATAGCTTTATTCAAATAGGCTCCAGGAGCACTTTTGAGTCGTCATTTTACAAATTAAAACTTTAAAAATAAATTATTATTTTTGTAAAAGTGAAGCTACCACCGATTTGGAATGTAGATTCTGCAGAGAAGAATCGGCAAGAAACTCCGCAGCTACTCTTTTGAAAATAATATATAAACTGTGTTTTAGTACAAAATTAGAAACATGTTGCATAAAATACAGCGTCACTAAGTCCACACATCTTTATCAACCTCCTGCACCGAGTAATAAGCTTTATCTATTATTATTTTTTTAATAAAAACTTTTAATTCATGTTGAGACAATTCCAAAATCGTTTGTGGTATTTTATTATACATGCGAATACCATGACCCAGAAAGGAAACGTTTACTTTGCGCAATCGGAAACTTGGAGTTATAATTTTGTTATTCCTTCTCGTGTTTACAATGCGATTATTACTATTTATTTCAAAACAGTGAATATTTTGGTGGATATACATAATATTGTTATAAATATTCTGCGACGCGATCGTTAATATGATATGACTTCACGACTATTACTCGTTGATGTAAATTAAAGTCGTTCTTAACCGACTTCCAAAAAAGGAGGAGGTTCTCAATTCGACTGTATTTTTTTTTTTTTTTATGTATGTTACATCAGAACTTTTGACTGGGTGGAGCGATTTCGACTAATTTTCTTTTAATCGAAAAGTGGTGTGTGCCAATTGGTCCCATTTAAATTTATATGAGATCTAACAACTACTTTTCGAGCTATATCTAATAATGCGTTTTTACTTGACGCTTTTTTCGTCGACCTGCGTTGTATTATACCGCATAACTTTCTACTGGATGTACCGATTTGAATAATTCTTTTTTTGTAAGAAAGGGGATATATCTAGTTTAGTACCATGATATGGAAACCAGGATCTGATGATGGGATCCCAGAGAAATCGAGGGAAACTCTTGAAAATCCGCAATAACATTTTACTGGGTGTACCGATTTTGATAATTCTTTTTTGTTGGAAAGGGGATATCCCTAGTTTGGTACCATGATAAGGAAACCAGGATCTGATAATGGGATCTCAGAGAAATCGAGGGAAACTCTTGAAAATCCGCAATAACTTTTTACTGGGTGTACCGATTTTAATAATTTTTAATTTAATCAAAAGCTGATGTTTGTCATGTGGTCACATATAAATTTTATTGAGATCTGATAACTACTTTTTGAGTAATCTTTGATAACGCGCAGTTACTTGAGTATTTTTTCGTCGATCTACGTTGTATTACTCGTCGATGTAACTGAAGTTGGTTTTTTTTCGTTTGCGAGCAAACACAATTATTTTTTTTCTTTTTGTTTTTTTTTTCGATTTTTTAACGTGACAACGTCTAATATAGCGATGAACGTCGACTGCATTCACGAAAAAGGATTGCGCTGCATCTATCTCTCTTCCACTGGCCTGTGCGTCCGAGGAGATGTTTTGTTGTGACGCTGTCACGTTAAACCAACTTCACAGACAACCAATTTTTTTTAATTAAGAGTACATTGAACTTTTGTTGATATCGTTAAAACGGGCAACATGCCCCCACGTGTACAAGCTACACTTAGGGGTAGGTCGCCCATTTTGGAAACGTACAGAATAAATTTTATGTACAAAAATTAAAATCTTGTTACCGCGATTCACCGTTTGTAGTCAAAGATGAGCGCCATCTATCGGCAATGTACATTTAACCGTCGTTCCGTGGAATGTTGTGAAGATTTCGGAAGAAATTAATCGTTAACGAGTCAGATCCATAGAAATTTCTCACTGAGTGATTGTTTGATGTATGTTACGATAGAATGTGAATGTACCAAACATTCTGTGTCTCGACTTGTTGATTGATGGCGCTCATCTTCGATTACAAATACTGCGTCGCGGTGTTAAGATTATTATTATTGTACATATAGTCAGTTATTAACATTTGAGCATATGGAGTAAGTCATTTTGGAAATAGAAGTAACTTTTTTATGTTCCATTCCCCGTTACAGCGCGTCACGGAACTCCTAAGAACACATAACTTATAAAATTAAAACAAAGCTAATGTTAATTAAAGAAGTTGATATCTTCTTATGTCAATAGAACCAGCATCTACATTCCGAACTGATGGTGGCTTCACATTCGCTAAAACTATAATTAATTGTTTTGATAATTAAAAACAAATTGTTTGTAATTTTGTTAAGGAAATTGGAATCAAGTATATTTTAATATGAAATACCACCTTTTATTAATTTTCCGACTACCCACTTCTAACATACATAGGATTTAGGATTTACGGTGGTTACAACTCTTGAATCGCGCTGGCAAGATTTTTATTCTTATGTATATAGTCAAATGTCGTTTCAAGTATGTAATATCTTTCTCTACGTTTCCGATAAATAACTACTTTTTGGCCTTCCGTTACACGCAGGTGTTAACGGTATTCTACTACTAATATTGTGCTGTCCGTCCGTATCACAGAACTTATCTTTGAAATAGTAACAGATACACAGTACACACACTCTGACAACGATTATAAACATTAAGTTAACCATTACAAAAGGTCTAATAGAGGACATTTAGCTTTCGACTAAACTTTACTACAATTTAGTTTTTGCACGTGACTTCACCTACAAGTTATACTTTAAAAAGAATTTCATGTTTACTTCAAGATTTCATCTGTCTTCATACTATGTTAGAAAAAAAAGTGACCAGTAATTGACAAGTGAAAAGGACATTTACATAAAACTTTATTACGGTAAATCGTCTGCGTAGGTAGATGTAAAACATGCTTATTAATATTCGGATAACAATGTTTTAGTAGTATGAATAATATATAATATTGAAAATGTTGTTTAAAATTGTTATACTGTATGTAAGATCTTCAAATAACGTAATTTAATAATTACACTTATTTCAAACTCTCCGAATTTCGAAATTATCATAACTAGCATTATATGCAAAAATTTAAAATGTCGCCGCCGATATTTATTACTTGTAAACGATCGATGTTCGGTCAATGTTCAGCCTTGTTCACAGATGGCACTCATTAAGTTACAAATCGCGGTGACAAGATTTTGATTGTTTTATGTATAGTCAAGTACGTGCACTTCGGACGTCCAGGGACTAGCATCTGCATAGCAACTATCTAGATTATTCGCTTAGCCGTTATAATGATGAATAATAAAAAAGTTTATATTACATATAAACTTTAAAATAATATTTAGCTTACACGAGAACGAACTCCAGACAAACGACAACAAATTCACTTCGCGTGTTATTTTACTCTCAAATACACAAAACCAGTCAATTGTAAGTCACACTTTTATAACAAAAAGATCTGAACGATTCAAATATTGTGATCGAGACAGAAAACATGATAAATTATGTTTGTATTGTATTGTTATCTTTTTCGATTGATTTGTATTTACTGATCTGTATTCGATGATAAGTAACATTTATCAACGGTTGATCTGTTATTATTGTTATAATTTAAAAAAATATAAAAATCACCGACGCCTAGAGTACACAATCTTGATAATTGCGACCAAATTTTGTAGCAAAGCGTCGTTCCATTGCAGCTGGAGCGAAGTGACATAGTTCTAAGAATTTGAAAATTCAGAGTGTCATTGAGTGTCTACTTGTTGAAAGATCGCTCTCATCATCGTTTACAATACCTAAATCGCGATGATAAGATTGTCATTTTTGTATATAAAGTCAATACTGATCATTTGAAACTGACATGTATTGTTTTCTAATGTTTACGCGAATTTTACTCATTTAATAAAACACTTTTTTCGGATTTTATCGCGGTTTATTGTTAACTTTTGATTCCCGACGTTTCGGATACTTTACAGCAACCATGGTCACGGGAGGACTGAGGTGTCAGACGTCCCAACGTTACAAAGTTATTCGAAACTACCCGACATACATCAATATCTTATATAGTCCTATCTACGCAGAATGTGCTAATTGAGTCTTTAATCTGTGGTGAATTATGCTTGGTTTTTGATTTAATTATATTAATAATGGGGTCCCAAGCAGGTGGTAATTGCCAGCCATCTTCTCTATTGAAATTTGGATGTTTTTTAATTTCAATAGCCTCACGGATCATCCTTGGTTGGAATCGGTGTTCTTTTGCGAGGATCTGTGGTTTATCGAATCTAATATAATGGCTAGCTGTGTCTAGACTGTGTTCACAGATTGCAGACTTAGTATAGCGACGATGTTTTAAGTCAGCTATATGTTCCTTAACGCGAGTTTTGATCGATCGTTTCGAATGTCGTTTGAACGATCGATCAAAACTCGCGTTAAGGAACATATAGCTGACTTAAAACATCGTCGCTATACTAAGTCTGCAATCTGTGAACACAGTCTAGACACAGCTAGCCATTATATTAGATTCGATAAACCACAGATCCTCGCAAAAGAACACCGATTCCAACCAAGGATGATCCGTGAGGCTATTGAAATTAAAAAACATCCAAATTTCAATAGAGAAGATGGCTGGCAATTACCACCTGCTTGGGACCCCATTATTAATATAATTAAATCAAAAACCAAGCATAATTCACCACAGATTAAAGACTCAATTAGCACATTCTGCGTAGATAGGACTATATAAGATATTGATGTATGTCGGGTAGTTTCGAATAACTTTGTAACGTTGGGACGTCTGACACCTCAGTCCTCCCGTGACCATGGTTGCTGTAAAGTATCCGAAACGTCGGGAATCAAAAGTTAACAATAAACCGCGATAAAATCCGAAAAAAGTGTTTTATTAACTGACATGTATGCCACACAAACTCTTCTTCTTCTTCTTCTTCTTTTATTTTTGGCATACGATCGCCATTAGCGACATTCTGCCAGTGTCAAGTATAAATTATTATAAAAATAAAAAAACGCACTTAAACTTTTAATTTTGAATTATTTTGTTATCCGGAAAATAGATAAGGCGGAAAAACATATAAAAAATGGATATGTTTGTGGTGTTAGAACAACTAAGGAGTATAATAATATATCTACATAAACTTCAAATTCACGAAGGATGTTATATAGTTATAGAATATAGATACATTAAATTTTAATGTTGTTAGCGTTAATAAATTTTGCAAGGGTAAGGACTACCTTTGGATCTTTAAAGAAGTGTAAAAGCGAAGTAAAATTAATAGGAAGTGGGATATTAAGTTGAGATAAATTATCAAGGAGGCAAAAAGAATTATTAATTGGACAAGAGAAGAAGATATGATCGAGAGTTCCATCATCTAATCCACATTCACAGAGAGAGGAATCTTTTATTCTAAGTTTATGAAGAAAAACAGAGGAACAGCAGTGACCTATACGGACTCTACATAAAATCGATACAGTAGTTTTAGATAATTTTTTGAATTTACAGAACCATGGCTTCCTAGGTATTTCTGGTTGAATTGAAGCATAAAACCTACCTTTTGTTTTGCTAGATAATTCCCATTTTTTTTTGCCAGGTCCGATAGATATCTTTTTTGGGATAATTTAGTAGGTCATATATTTGATTTTTAAAGTATTTTTTGTCACAGCAATGATTAGTTGCCTGTTTAGCTAGTGAATCTGCACATTCATTGCCTTTAATACCCGAATGCCCAGGAATCCATGCAAGTGTTATATTTAAATTTTTATTGGAGCATCTAAGAAGGGAGGATTTGATATCTAAAATTATGGAGCTATAGAGTTTGTCATAAAGAGAACTGTGTGAAAGAGATTCTAAGGCACTCCTTGAGTCCGAGAAAATGACCGAACCCTTAATATTGTGGCTCTCAATAAAGAGACATGCTTCTAAAATGCCAATACATTCCCCTGTGAAGGCGGAGGACTGTTGTGGACACTGATATAGCAACCCTATTTTAGAGTTTTGATAATATACACCAACGCCAGTGGGCCCACAGTCAGTCCGTTTAGATGCGTCTGTAAAAAAATAATGATTTTTATTCCATCTTTTAGCAACTTCAGCTACAAAGATAGAATTAGCATTGGGACATTCTTTTACAATTCCAATGCTAAGCAAGACGTTAGGAGAGAAAGTTAAAACATCGTAAGGATATTCATAAATTGGAAGCTTATGAAATTGATTAATAGGAGCTTCTTGTTTAATGTTTATTAATTTCCTGTAGCTAATGATAAAATAAGGGATAGGTTTCTTGCGCCAATAACTAGAAGTGTTAATCAGGTGGTCTAATATTCTAAGTTTATTGATAAGTGGATGATTAATGAAGGAGTTGACTCTCATTAGAAATCTGTCAGCGAGGAATTGAAGTCTAATTGATAAAGGTGGTTCGCCACATTCTACCTGGAGAGCGTTAATGGGAGAAGACCTCATGCATCCCATAATGTGGCGCAAAGCTTTTGCCTGTAGTGAATCAAGATATTTTGAATTTGATTTGTTAATCGGTTCAATGAGAAAGATACCGTAGTCAAAAAGGCTTCTGATAATAGCATTATATAAAAATTTTTGTGTAAAAGGATGCGCACCCCAAGACACGCCTGAGAGAGCTTTAATTGTGTTTAAGTTTCGTTCACTTTTTATAATTATATAATCTATGTGCTGTCTACCAGATAATTTATTATCCAAAATGATACCTAAAAACCTCATACTGTCATTTTTTGGTATAGCGACGCCATCAATGACAACATTAATTTGGGGAGAGATTTTTTTTCTGGAAAATACCACCACACTGCTTTTTGGAGCAGATAAGTGGAGACCTCTTTGTTTAAGCCAATCAGATAAGGAGTCTAAGGAAATTTGTAAGGACTGAGCAGCTTCTTGAATAGAGGGACCCTGGATATACAGGACTAGGTCATCAGCATATTGTAATATTTGGCAATTTAAGTTAAGGGACTGGTGAAGAGATGATGTATATAAGTTGTATAATAAAGGGCTAAGGACGGAGCCTTGTGGGAGGCCTTTCCATACTAGTCGGGATCCAAAGGGCATTCCAGGTGTGCGAAGTTCTACCTCCCTACACATTAAGAGGTTGCCTATGATCTGCACTATCTTGTCGGGAATGTTCAGCTGTTGTAACGTGTACCTGAGCACCGCAAGAAGGACATTGTCATACGCTGAGGAGATATCCAGGAATGATGCCACCACAGACTGTTCTCTAGAAAAAGCTATACGGAGATCTGAGATAAAAAGGCTCAGACTATCTGCAGTACTGAAGCCCTTACGAAATCCAAACTGGCAATAAGGTAGAAGAGCATTGCTCTCTACAAACCACTCTAAGCGATTTTTTAGAAGGTGTTCGAAAACTTTACAGAAGGTAGATGAGAGGGCAATGGGGCGATAATTGTTGGCGTCGTCGGGGGATTTTCCAGGCTTCAGCACTGGAATAATAATCTGAGTTTTCCATTCATTGGGAACATAACCTATGTCAAAAAATTTATTAATCAGATTCAAGAAATATTGTAAAAAGATAGGACCCGCCTTTACTAGGAAGGAATATGGAAAACCATCGACTCCCGGCGCAGAATCTTTTACGTGGGAAAGGACGGCTTTGAGTTCTGACATTGAAAAGGGATTCGTAATATGGGAAGAGGAAGGGGATGGAGAAGTAGGGTGTGGGATTTCTAACTCAGAGGGAACGAAAGGAGGAGCGATTTTATCAAAGAAGTCCGAGGCCACATTGTGAGGTATAGGGGGGCGGATACGAGAGGGGTTAGTACCACAACGAAACCGATTAATCTGGCTCCACACTACACTAGCATTGGTGTTGGGGGATAAGGATGCACAAAATTGTCGCCAACTATGAAATTTCTTTTTACGGAATAATCGTTTAGACTTGGCAACCGCTTTTCGGTACTCTACCAGGTTATCAATTGTCATGGAGGCGACAAAAGCTCTTTCAGCTAATTTTCTAGCCTTTATCATTGTTGTACATTCGCTATCCCACCAGGGAGGAGAGGATAGTTTATGTTTGGCAGAATTTTTTAGTGGTATACTACAATTAGCGGAGTCAGATATGGATTTTTTGAGTTGTTTATAACATGTGTCTAGATTAGTCATGTTAATTTCGGGTAAAGATTTGGTAATTTCTTCTAAAATATTTTTATATAAGTCCCATTTGGCACTTGAGACTCGGTATTTTAGCAAAGGAGGTAAATCATAATGTGGTGTGTATCTGGATGGATGTACAATTTCAATGGGGAAATGATCACTTCCATATGTGCTGTCTAGTAGTTGCCATTGGAGGACGGTAGACAGGTCATTTGAGCAAAGTGAAAGGTCAACACAGCTCTTTCTCTGACCAGGTGGAGTAATACGAGTTGATGATCCATTATTTAAAACACAGATATATAAGTCCTCTAACAACTCACCAAGCCTATTACCAAAAGAATCGCTTGTATCTGAGCCCCACATTGTATTGTGACTATTAAAGTCACCTAAAATTAGAAGGGGAGGAGGAAAAAGAAGAAATAGATTGCGTATATATGCGAGAAGAGAGGAATTAGGGTGAGGGACATAAATAGACAGGACATTAATATTCTTAATCTTAACACCAACAACATTAATGTCGTTAGTGTTGTGAGATGGGATGGAGAGCGGCGAGCAGGATAATTTATTGTTGACTAAAATCATTGCTCCGCCATGGCCGTCTAGACGGTCATCTCGAAACGAAGAGAATCCCTGAAGGTTAAAATGTTGTTGAGGCTTAAGCCAAGTTTCTGCGATTGATATAAGGGAAGGGAGTAATTTATTAGAGAGATAAATTAGTTCATGTTTCTTACTGAGGATGCTCCGAGCGTTCCATTGTAGAAACTTGAGTGGATCCATTTTTGTTGTTTAAAATTGATATTAAAGTAGATGCAACGTGGTCAGGTATAGAATAATTATTCTTATTTATTAAATTAACGAGTAGGTTTATTAGGAGTTCCGTAATTGTGGCAGAATTGTCATATGAGTTAGTCGAGTCTGTCTGTAAAGCGTGTCCATTTTCGGATTGAGGAATACTAAATTCTTTTAGGATGGCCCGATGAGCTTGTTTGTCATATCCTGGAGTTGTAATGGGTCTTGACTTAGGGTTGGAGAATACGGTTTTTTTGTAGGATGTAGTAGATGGATGAGTGACCGACTTTGAGGGAATTAAATATGGTAAAGAAGGGGAAGGAGAAGCTTTTGATACATCTGCGTACGATTTGTAAGATGCGGGGAAACTCTTAGCGGCTTCTACATAAGATACGTTCTTCTCCGCCATGACGCATTTTATCTCGGTTTGTCTTATAAATTCAGGGCAGTTTTTATTTGTTGAGAAATGGTTACCGGAGCAAAAAATACATAATGAATCACCTTCCGACACGGAGCAACTATCGCCCGAGTGGTTTTGACCACACTTAAAGCAGCGCTGTTGGGATCGACACTGTATTTTAGTGTGACCAAAACGACAGCAATTAAAACATTGCACGGTTGGATATTTATATAATTCTACATTTAATGCTGTGTAGCAACAGTAAATTCGAGTAGGAAGAACTTGACCGTCAAATGTTAGGATTACCGATTGAGTCGGTTGCCATTCAGGGGACCCGTTGACTATATTTTTTTTGTTTATTCTACGAGCCTTAATAATTTTACCTATTCCAGAAGGGACTTTTAGATTTTCAATAATTTCCTCGGGAGACCAGTCCGTTGGAATGTCTCGCACGACACCCATACGTGTAATGTTGTACGTTGGGATAGAAGCAGCATATCCATGTTCAGTAACTGAGGGACTAGTAATAAAATTATTTGCATTTTCTGCGTTGCTAAATTCTATAGACACTTTATTGCGACCTACTCGTTTTACTCCATCTCGAAGAATGCCTGAGAATCGCATGCGTTCTAGAAATTGGCCGAATTTAATAGGGTGTAATGTGGTACCAGATGAGGGATCTCTTTCCAAACGGGAAACATGAACTAAAAAAGGGCGAATATCAGATTCATTATATTTTATTCTATATTCGTTTTGCCTTTTTTGTTTGTTCGGAATTTCTTTTGTAGATCCTTCATGTGAAGTTGGTCGCTTCCGTGATAAATTTTCAACTGCATTAAAATCACTTAAAGAAGCTGTTAATATCGGTGTGTAAGAAAAACCCGATGTAGGCGTTGACGGTAATTGAATGTTTGAGGGTAGATGAATATCGGGCGGATCGGGAGGTTTATTTCTATCCATGATTTAAATAACTATAATATTAAATACAAACTTACCAATACACGAACAAAACACAACACAAAATAGATAAATACTAATATTATAACAAACAACAAAATAAAAAGTTGAAAATTTGCCAAAAGGAAAAATACAACTATCCCGCTTGACACTTTGAAGCAGAATCGCCACACAAACTCATTCGAATGTACCAGTCATCAGTCATTAAATTTAAGCGGGTAGTTGTGAGTAATAATTGACCGTTACGTCAACACACTGTAGTTCTAAGAAGGCCGGTAGTTGTAGTTTATAAAATTTTTGTATAATTTGGTTTAAAATGTTTGAAAAATGAGGACAAAGAGGCTCTAATGTGTATGTTTAACACGTTGGAATCCCTTGTCCTATTTTCGAAATTGTCAGATTTGACTTTATACTCACAAATAAATATCTTGTCAGCGCGATTCATAGCGCCATACCTACGCCTTACTCAAACTACGTTGTATTACTTGTCGATGTAAGTAAAGTCGGGTTTTTTTCTTTTGCGAGCAAACACAATTATTGAACTGAGCTTTAACATGTTTAAATCTTTTTAAATATATACCTTCTGTAAATAGTGTATATATTGTAAATAATAGATACTAAGTAAACAGCCGCTAAATTTCAAAACACTATTTTTACAGTTCCGTTGCCCGAAGGTTTCAATGGAACGACAGTAATAAAACTCCACTCTGCTCATCTCACAGAGCTGTGTTTAGAAGAGTAATGGAACATTCAGAGACTACATATAGTTGAAATAGCTATAACGATAAACACTGATCATTAACTTTGTTCGCCATTTCATTGTGTGATTGTTCGTGTAATTCAGTTATTAATCTTCTCATAGCGATTCAGTATTGGTAGCCGTCTGTAAGAGTCGTCTGTGACGACGTTGAATATTTGTTTTGAAATTTTGTAATTTAAATATTTGTGAAAATTAGGGGAAGACCAACACAATTGTTGTGTTATGGACTTCCCGGAATTTTCAATTTTCGCAGTAATCGTAATCAACTTTACATATAAAAATAAAAATCTTGCAACCGCGATTCCAATCATTACATCCAATATTGACTGTGCTTGATATATTGACTATAGATATGTGTACGTATCATATTTGTTCTTTTTTCTAGGTAATGAAAATGCATTATATTTGCATACATAACGTTTATCTGCAAATAATAGAGATAATTACGCTGCTGCACCTACCTTTTCAATGCATATTTTCGTTTTTCTAAAGGTTCTCTTCGAGAGATCGCTACTAAGCGATAAGACTGCCTTTGTACATTACTATCTCTATGTTTAAATAACTGTTTTATGTAAATCTTTCTGAAGTGGCGTGCAATAAAGTATATTCTATTCGAGACTACACTACGAGTTGATAGTGAACGTTGTTGTTGAAAATGTACGTTGATTCTGTAATATTCTGAAAGTCGTCGTTTTTCTCGGGCCCCATAATAATATAACAGTCTTTACAGACTCATGAATAGGTATTAAAATGACTTATTAATTACGGTTTGTATTATTTCACAGAGAAGGGAAAAGTTTTTTTAACAGAATTTAATTTCTTTTTGTCAGTAAAAATAAGGTACTTTTTTACCATCTGTTAAGTTAACGTTATGTTGAAACGAAACAAGGAAAAATTCCATTTAATATTAGGGTAAAATGATAAATTAGAAGTTATAATGAAAACTTGTTTATGTCGTTACTCCAGTAATATTACACTGTGTATTACAAATATTTTTATATGAATACATTTCAATGCACATATAAATATATAATGTAATATATAAATAACTTCCTTTCAAACTCTGGTTTTAGTTCTTTATTCACGAATGTCGGTGACGTGTCACGTGTGTCACCCACGCGACCATCGCTATTATTGTGTTTAAAAAAATGCGTGCGTACAAAGTACACATGTAAAAAGTGAAACTTTTTTGGCAAACTAATTAAAAAAAACGAATTTAAAAAAAAAAAACAAAAAGCCAACGTCACACGGTGCTCCTAGGCGGTCACCCATCACAGTACTGACCGCGCCCGACGTTGCTTAACTTCGGTGATCGGCCGAGAACCGGTGTACACGGTACATGTTTAAAAATTCGTGACCCGTGACGCGTTTGATCCGTAAAAATTTTACCACACAAAAAAAACTGAGATCATCTTACAAATAATTAAATGAGATCGTATCAAAGTAGGTAACTAGGTACGTGTTTAGAGAATATCGAACCAGTAATTAAATCATCATAAATTACGAATAACATAGTTTTATATCTAAATGTATATTTTTAACACGACAGTAAATAAATAATATCGTCAGTTTTTAACCGAGTTCTAAAAAAGGGAGAGGTTCTCAATTCGACCGTATTTTTTATGCAAAATATTATACATATTTACAATTCACAACTTAAGAACTAAATATTTACAGATAGTTTTGGTATAAATTATATCTGCGTGGAATCGTGCCAAGAATGCTGGCAGCATTTCCCCGTTGAATCGCTATGCCGATTCTCTGGGCAAAAAATGCACCAGCCTTATGTATATGCCCTATTTTTTATGTATGTTACTTCAGAATTTTTGACTGGAAGGACCACTTTCGATAAAAAAAATAATAATCGAAATGTGGTCTTTGGTCCCATTTAAATTTATTTGAGATCTAACAACAACATTTCGAGTTATATCTAATAATGCGTTTTTACTTGACTATTTTTTCGTCTACGTACATAAACATACGTATACTACGTATAAAAGCAAATTAATTAAACAACCATTTAAGATCATAATGTTACAACACTCAGGCAAGTTCCGCAGATTCGAGAGAGTAAATGTCCGGCACTATGTGTTATACACGACGATGTTCTAGTGACAATGTTTGTTACAACTACGAGTGCACTGTGATATAAAACTTGTTGAAACTATTGTTAAAATTGTTCAAAATAGAGAAAAAGTTCGCTAGAAACGTTTACAGCGTTACTCGTAGCAACTTTAACTCTATTTCCCGAAATTATTATAATTAACTTTATATACAAGAATAAAAATCTTGCCACCGCGATTCATTATTTGTAATCATTGATGAACGCCATCTATCAACAAGTAGAAACACACCGAACATTCACTGTACTATTACAACTGATTCGTGACGGGTTTTCAATTGAAACTCGCATTTCAGAAACATTTAGCCTAAATCTCACAGAACACTATTACTCCTACCGGCGCTAAATCTAGTCTATCGTAGTACATTACAACTGATAAGTGTTGACGTTATTTAAGTAAAGAAGTTATATATGACATACAAGTCCTCCCTCGCAGTTCTGCTTGCCTTGAAATATAATAGTATATGATTAACGTTTTCTAATGCATATGTTACGCTCAAAGATCGAAAACGCTCATTGAGCGAAAAAATAGCTCACAACGCGATGTGGTCACAGTAAAACATCCACATAGCGAAATTCGTGTTATGGCTCTAATGAAAACGCGCACGACGCGTTGTGGCAATCAAAGAAAGACCAAATAGCGAAATTCGTGTCGTGGCTTACATGCTATTCGATCTCAACGCGTTGTGGCAATGAAGAAAAGCCATGACGCGTTCTGAGCATTCATTGTGTTAACCATATCACGACGGACAGGTTGTAACTTTTCGGTGTCGGCTCGGGTGCAAAGACGCATTGAAACCTCAGTTTTATTCATTTCTTTTCTGTTTATGAGAGTGAATTTTAATGTCAGCGCTAATTATGACGAATAAAAAAGAATTGTTTCACGATAAATTACGTGAGTTTGTGGAAACAAGCACTGATCGCAGTTTTATTATGACTACAGAAAAAGTAAAGAGAGCAAATGTAACTTGTAAGCTCTGTTTCAGAAAACGTCGAAAGAGAATGTGCTAAATTAGATCTACAGGAACAGGCAAACAAAATGGTTTCATTGTCTAATTTTCCTAAAAATTCTCCTAATTTAATAAAAAAAATCCTAGAAATTTCCCTGTGTTGAAATTGGTACTAACGTTTTAGTTAGAGTTCCTGAAGTTGATAGAGGACGTGCAGCACCCAGGAATGTTATGTATGTTGTTATGAGCATTAATCCATCAGGTCTCTACCAGTTAGGAAACAAGGAAGGTACACTCGATAGTCTTTATGCACGTAATGAATTTACACTTTCTGAAACCAACTTTATTAACATTTGTGATGTGCCCTCAACTTCATCGTTAACACTTCGCTCGGCATCTATGTTATCGTCTGGAAGTAAGCAAGGATTTATAATGTGCCACTGCAAAAGATACTGTTTTGTTAAAAAGTGCAAGTGTTACTCCAAGAATATAAAATGCAACTCAAAATGCCACAGTAATAGTTCATGTAAAAATAAATAGCAATCAAATACTTATTTTTCACAATTATAGTTATTTCTAATATAGGTACATTGTTGTTGTTTATTGGTGATCAATAAGCATTTGTGTCAAATATTTTTATTTCTTGAAAGAATTTTAATTGTCATGAAAAAATTAAAAGCCTTATCATTTTATGTGAATTATGAGTAATTTACAAATGATATGAATATTTTGTGTTCAGTGATTTATTACTTAATACATTGATTTTTTTTTTAATATAAAGTAATCTCAATAAATAATAAATATCGTTTCATTTTAATTTATATAATTATATACTTAATATATTTGATAATGAGAAACACGTTATGCCGTGATTTTATAAAATGAAAAATATTTCTTAAGGACATCTACCAAAACGTTTCCTAGTAGGATCTATATCGGAAAGTAGTGTGCGTTGTAATCAAATAGTATTTCATACGCGTCATGGCTTTTCTTCATTGCCACAACGCGTTGAGATCGAATAGCATGTAAGCCACGACACGAATTTCGCTATTTGGTCTTTCTTTGATTGCCACAACGCGTCGCGCGCGTTTTCATTAGAGCCATAACACGAATTTCGCTATGTGGATGTTTTACTGTGACCACATCGCGTTGTGAGCTATTTTTCCGCTCAATGAGCGTTTTCGATCTTTGAGCGTAACACATATATTACATTTAATATTTAAGTACGTACGTATATTGTTGATGTTTTCTATTTATTCTTAACATACGAAACTAAACGGAAGCAACAACTGTTCTTAATAAACAAAATGTCAAATTTGAAAGTAAATCGAAAATACTTTTTCATCTTGTAATAATTCTGTTTTGTAACGACCGACTGCTCTTAGATTTAAATGTATGTTAATCTCGTAATATCCTGAAAATCGTCGTTTTCTTTGCGGGCCCCATAACGAGATAACAGCCCTTACAGAACCATGAATATTTATTATAATGAATAATTAATTTCGTTTTCTTTTCTTTCACAAAGAATGGAAAAGGTCTCTTATAAGTTTTTTTATCAATAATAATGAGGTAATGTTTTAACATCTGTTAAATTTGAGACGGAATAGGAGACGGCTGTCGTGGTTTTTAAGATATAAGATGAAATATACAAAGTTGAAATTAATCTTAATTATTTGTGTCTTTGGTTTTTTATTGTGGACCCAAGTATTGTTAATTTGTTAGTTTTTGATGCAGGATATGAACGGGTCACTAAGTGGGAAATGGTTACATCAATACAAATGTATCTGTATCAGTAAAAATCATTTACTTAATTCTATGTATCAATAACAATAATTTATATAGTAAGAAATAATAATATATGTGAATGCGTTATTAATAGTAATATATAATATAATATCAACTGTCACTGCTGAACACAACACTTGATAGTTTTTAATTTTCTATTTGATTGGAACCGGGTTTTAGTTTTTATGTTCACGAATGTCGGTGAAGTGTCACGTGTGTCATCCACTCGACCATCTGTCTTGAATGTGTTCGCTTTAGTTTCTTACCTACATGTTGTTCTTTTGAATTCAAACGTACCTGTAACAAATAGATCTATTGTCAATAAAAGTTTTAGTTCAGACAAAAATGAAAATGATTAGAACATTGTACAAAATGTAACAATGGTTTGCAAATTTTGAAGTGATATACTTATAATAAAAATGTAACAGGTCCAACTCTGTCAATAAACATTGAAGAAATTACGAAGTACTGTGTGAAACTCAACACACGTTAAAAAACCATACGTGTATATCTGTGAAGTTATCCCAGGTGCACCCCCACCCTCTAACAAAGGAACCACCGGCCTCACCAACCCCTTTGTCGTCCGAATTAATATTTAAACAAGATATAAGAGATGCTACGAGTCAGTTCATCGATAACTGGGATTATACTGGGACTTGGGATAATGTTCAATAAAATATATTAACATACAATAGAATTAGTAGAAGTCGAGAAAGTTCTATTTCTAACTCGTGAAGTAAGTTTAATATTTTTTTTTTTTTTTTTTTTTTATTTCAAAAATAATTACAATGGTCTTACAGCTTGATTGTCCTCGCCAAACTTTGCTGTTTGATGGCGAGACACGCTCTTATTTAACACATAACGACATTGTAAATAGGCAAAATATGACATTCTCTTAACTTAATCCAACTACAAACTATGCTTAAAACATAAGAAAAATGAAAAATAATTTTTAAAAACGAATTTTTTTTTTATACAATGAAAGGTTTTTTAACTTTTTTTTTTTGTTTTTTTAACTTTCCAAAATATATTGTTTAAGTTTTTTCTTAAGTGAGCCAATACTAAGTCCCAAATCTTGTCTTAAAAAATCTATTTTATTAAATACTTTAGGAACCAGATATCGAGATGTTCTTGCCCCATAGTAATTATGTATCTTTGGTTTAATTAATTTATTTTCTCTAGCCCTACGGGTGTTGTACTTATTTTTAACATTAATTTTATATGTATCTTTGTAATAATACTGCAAGCCTATTAAATAATCTACTTTTTTATCTACTGGTATTATTTTACAGATGGGAAACAATTTATCATAATCTTTATTACACTGCCTTTTAATATTTTTATTAACTAGGAACTTTATCAGTCTTATTTGGAGATCTTTAACATCTTTTAAGTAAGTTATAAAGGTTCGGCCGTATATAAGCAGACCATAACTAATGAGCGAGTCGGCAAGCGCGTAATATACAACTCGTATAGTAGATTTGCTTAAAACATTTTTTAACTGGTAAAACTTTCCTAATACGGACCTTAGCTTATTACAAGTCTCATTTATATGTGACCTCCAATTAAAATTTTTATCAATGGTGAGACCTAAATATCTAAATTTATCGACATAGTTTAATTTGTTACAATTACAGTTTGATTTATCCTTATGTAAGCAGTCGTATGTATGTCCTATTATAGCAAGGTCATTTTCACTTACAGATTTGGCATTTTGATTGTATGGAGTGTATATGTATACATTTCGTTTTTGACAAATTCAAAATAATGCCGTTGTCATGTGCCCATTTAGTGATACTATCAAAATCTTCCTGTATACCTTGTTGCACTTCGGTTATGTTTTTAGAAGCAAAAGCTAGACACATGTCATCAGCATACATAAACATTTTACAGTTCTTTACAACATTGGACACACTGTTAACGTGCATTATATACCCTATCGGCCCAAACACAGAGCCGGTCGGCACACCCAGATTCACGTTTGCCTCTTCCCCAGCCACCCCTGATATTATAGTCCTTATTTTCCTATTGCTAAGGTAGTTTTCAAACCACTTTTTTGTGGGTCCACGAATTCCGCACTCATCCATCGCCTGTAAAAGTATTTCATGGTCTAGAGTATCGAAGGCTTTTTTGTAATCAATAAAGAGTACTATAATCTGTTTACCTGAGTTTAGGCATTCATTGATATAGTCTGAAAAACCTAATAATGCAGTCGCAGTGCTTCGCCCTCCCCGGAAACCGTGCTGGGTGTTACAAAGTATATAATTTTGTTCTAAAAACTCGCTAATCTGTTTAACTATAATTTTTTCGGTTATTTTATCTATAACGGACAATATTGCGATTGGCCTATAATTAGAGTACACTAGATGGCTACCCGATTTGTATATTGGTCTTATTATTGCACTTTTTAACTGATCAGGATACACACTATTACTAATACACATATTAACAAATTTAGCTAGAATGGGACTTAACTGCTTACATAAAAATATAATATCTTTCGCTCGTATTCCATCGATACCGGGCGCCTTTTCACGCGACAACATTTTTATGACCTTTACAATATCTGTCGAAGTAACTTTATTATATCTAAAACTTACATCGCTCGGTTTTACACATGTATTTCTGTCTAAAAAATTTACATTACATACATGTTTAATTGTCTTAATTTCTTCGGTAAAAGTTTTTGAAAATTTTGTACAAATCCTATCAATGTTATCTATTCTTCCTAAGTGCTTTAAAATAACGTCATCCAGACTAGTCTTATTTTGACCCAACCACATGTTAATGTTAGCCCATATTTTCCTAAAGTCCCCATTACACTTTATTATTTCTGATTGTCTGTATTTGTTTTTTGCAACATTTATTAGCTTATTTACTTTGTTTCTAAATTTTGTAAAGTCTAATCGCTTATTCATATTGTTTGGATCAGATTTCCATATCCTAAATAATGTGTCCCTACGCAATAACATTGAATATAAGTGTTTATCTATCCACGGCTGTCTTATTTTCTTATTACACTTCATAATCTTAACAGTACTATCTTTATAAACTTTATTGAACACATCACATAAGTTCTTATACAAAGTCAAGGGACAGTTTATTGTGAGTAAATTAGTCCAGTCATACTCTTCAAGCTTTTGTATAACGAGTTTATCCCTAATTACTTCACGCTCACTATTTGTATTTTTACTACTACCACTCGCGCGCTGAATGTCGTTCCCGCAGACGTTTAAATTCAACATTAATCCGACGGCATGATGATCGGTGATTTTCGACTCGAGTACATACGCGCGAGCGCCGGACGCGCTGCGTCCCGCCCGCACCCATACATGGTCCAAGCATGACGTCTCGAGCCGGTCGCCCGCGATCGCCTCGCGCGTTACCTCGTCACACGGTATTGCACACTGCAGGCCGCATTCACACAGGCTGTTTTTGTACCTCGTTACTGTTGGGTTCATTGTGTCGTCCAGGATGTTTATGTTGGTATCCCCCATCACTACAACGTTGTCCAACGCTGGAATCGACTTCACAATTGTCCTTAATTGCTGTATGAAAGTAATCTTATTTTTGGCAGGTGGTCTGTATATAGCAATTATGTGGGTTATACATTTTCCGTACTTTATTTGACCATGTAGTGTTTCTACTGCTTCTGTGTTCACTATTCTAGCGTCAAAGTTTAATCCATTCTTAGCATATATTAATATTCCCCCTCCTCTGCTGATTTCTCTTGTGTGTATGTATGTGTTATATCCAATTATTTGGTAAAATGATAATTCTTCCTTTTTGATATTTATTTCGCTTAGTATCAGAATATCTATACTATATTTATTTTCATTGAGTAGTACTAATAATTCATTGAAATGTTTTCGCAATGACCTTATATTCAGGTGTAATATGTGGGTTTTTTTTTCTTTATTTTGGGCTACATCATAATTCAGTGTTGCTATGTCATAGTATCTTTTAAAAACGATGTCATTGGTTATATTAAATATTGGATTGAATTTTAATGCTGAAATAAATCACCTAGTGTGTACTCGCCGCGTTATGCACGCTTGTTTATTCGAACTTTTTCAAGTCTTCTTCCGATCGAATATTGTATATCTTTTTTTCCTCGTTATTCTTTTTTACCAGAATATTACTATTCTGCACCCAGATGTACTGGAAACCCTTCGGTTTGAGATTATTTCTTACGGCCCAAAGAAGTTGTCTTTTATATCTCGGTAAATCTTCGTTAATATATATGCGCTTATCACTGCCATTATCATAGACTTTATTGTTGGTTATATTAATTTCTTTCCTCACCGTCATCCAGCTGTTGCGAGCGGTTTTGGAACGGAGCGTGACTAGCACAACCTTGGGCTTCGATTCATTTGGTTTTTCTTGGCCTACCCTCTGTGCATCTTCGATGTCATTTGGGTCTAGGTTCAGTTTTCGCGCCAGGTCCCGAACCACCTGTATGGTATTTTCATTTTCACATTTCTCTAGTCCATGTATTTCAACATTTTTCTCTTTATTTCTTATTTCTAAGTCCTGCACTCGTTCTTCCAAGGCCTTGTTACACTTTTCTAGATATACACTTCTGTTTTCTAACGCCTTTATTTTTTTCTCCGATTCTTCTTTATAATCAAGTAGTTTTTGGTACATATCAGCATAGTACTCAACAGCGTTGGTAAGGTCTTCTATTTTTTTCTCCACAATATAAATCACCGTTAATTTTTTGTTGATTTCAGCTAATACATTATCGCCATTATTTTCATTCAGGCTTAATGTTGATTTCGTATCAGATGTGCTCTGCTTAGAACTACTATTTATCATTACGCAGTCCTCACAGATTGCATTTTGAATAAACTTTTTATTTACACATTTTCTGTGGTAAACTGTTTCACAGTCACCTTTGCATTTCACAATTTCATCTTTGGTTAGAGATATAAACAGTTTACATTTCTTACATTGCATAACCATTTTTCAATTTACTTATTTGCAAATACGTTAGCTCACTACTTAATCGATAGACACAGTACGACCGTGCGTGGAGCGCGCGCGCACGTAACTGACGTGACTTTAAGACTGTATTAGTAAATGTTTTATAATACAACTAGCTGTACGCGTTACTCCATTCATATTGTCATCCATCACATTGAGTTTATAAGATAAACTGTGTATGCTAGCTTTATGTCAGCTCATCTTGAGAGCATGGATGATTAAAATATTAGCAAACAAATGCAAAAACCTTTATATATTGACTCTACCATCTCAATCATTTCCACCCGTGTATAAAACTCTAGATGGCTGTAAATCTAGAAAATGTATGGGTTATTTTTTTCTTTTTTACTTTAACTAAAAGATAGATAGATCACAATAACAAAATAAATTGATTTGCATGTCGATAAACTTAACCGAAGGACACCACTATATCACCGCAGGCGACGACGCGTTCCAATTAGCTAAAGCAAACAAAGCGCGCAATAATATTTTCATTTCTATTGCTCCTGCGGTCTACCTTGATGAGATGTGCGGTGTTGTGTGATTGATTCCACGAGCGGATTACTGTCATATAAATGTTACTACGAAATCCAATATATTTTGTTATATGAGATACTTTGGACACTAAATCCTTATAACAATATCGGCCAATTTAAAAACTATATCTTAATCGGTCAAGTCATTCAAAAGGAATATTTATACATACTAGAGTAGTAAGTGTTGTGTTAATACAAACCCTTTATTTAAAATCTTAAAACTTTCAAACAGACGTTTTTTCTCCTTTCTTCATAAAAGGCGACCCCAAGGGATGCTGTGTTTGACTTTAATCTGAAACTCATTTCTTATTCACTAGCCTTCGACTTATTGAATACTTCTCGATATCTAACCGACTGTGAGCGGAAAAGGGGTTGCTATGTAATTCAGATCACGGCGGAACAGTTCACTGCACAATTAAGTATTGAAATGAGATTAATAATCATGTTAAGGTTTAAAAATCGTGTAAATAAGGAGCACACTGATCGATGTCAGAGGCTTATTTATTTAAGCTTATTAATTAAACCCTCACTGATATTTTTTTAAATATCACTAGATCGGCAAACAGCGTAGGCTACGCTCACCTGATGGTAAGAGATTACCCTAGCTTATAGACGCCTGCAACACCAGAGCAACACCATCGCAAGCGCGTTGCCGACTCAATCCCCAATCCCCCCAGGAGCTCTGGTCACCTTACTCACCAACAGGAACACAATACTGCTTGAAAACAGTTTTATATAGCCGTGATCTTCTATAAGGTCGAGGTACTACCGCAGTCGGGCTGCTCCAGATTTTGAGCAGGAAATTCTTGCTGTGCGCTACCTCAGTTTATATTATAGTTTATATCAGTTTATATATTAGCACACAGTCAAACAAACTTATCAGCTACATAACAATATTATAGATAGGTGTGTGCTACACATACATTCAAGTGACCTGTCTGTGTAAATATACCCTCTCTGATATTAGCACACAGTCAAACAAACTTATCAGCTACATAACAATATTATAGATAGGTGTGTGCTACACATACATTCAAGTGACCTGTCTGTGTAAATATACCCTCTCTGATATTAGCACACAGTCAAACAAACTTATCAGCTACATAACAATATTATAGATAGGTGTGTGCTACACATACATTCAAGTGACCTGTCTGTGTAAATATACCCTCTCTGATATTAGCACACAGTCAAACAAACTTATCAGCTACATAACAATATTATAGATAGGTGTGTGCTACACATACATTCAAGTGACCTGTCTGTGTAAATATACCCTCTCTGATATTAGCACACAGTCAAACAAACTTATCAGCTACATAACAATATTATAGATAGGTGTGTGCTACACATACATTCAAGTGACCTGTCTGTGTAAATATACCCTCTCTGATATTAGCACACAGTCAAACAAACTTATCAGCTACATAACAATATTATAGATAGGTGTGTGCTACACATACATTCAAGTGACCTGTCTGTGTAAATATACCCTCTCTGATATTAGCACACAGTCAAACAAACTTATCAGCTACATAACAATATTATAGATAGGTGTGTGCTACACATACATTCAAGTGACCTGTCTGTGTAAATATACCCTCTCTGATATTAGCACACAGTCAAACAAACTTATCAGCTACATAACAATATCATAGATAGGTATGTGTAGCAATTGACCTGTCTGTGTAAAAATAAAGATATCATGAGACGGACGTTAATTGAAAGATCGGAGGGTTGAGATAAAAAGCACATGAATCATTTGGTCAGCAGGTTCTATGCGCTCCGCCGTCCACTCTGCATTTTTTCATCGATAATTATTGCTATATCAATACGAGTAGATTTTATCTATTGATTAAAGTTATATTGATGTGTTCTAAAACTGAACATATATTTTAATTATCAAATCAGCGTTTTTGTACAAAAAAGCTCTATTTTAAATCGCAGTAACTATTGTTATTTCCAAAGAATGTGACAATCCTCACATTAAAATATTATATTATAACTGTTCACAGCACTGAATTAAACAATAAACAGGAAAAATATTTATTTCTTTGAAAAATGTCATAGAAAAAATTGAAATATGTCAGAACGCAAGCGAGTAATGAGTGATTTATTGTACATAATATTTAATATTTGGTCCAAAATATGCTCCGAATTTTATACGTGTTCCTCCTTCCTACACACGTAAGTGTTCTACTCCCATATATCCTGGGACATATTTCACGTCCCTTTATTAACCCTTCAGCGCAATTAAGCAGTAAAAATCTGTAGCACGGGGGTCGAAATGACGTAAATTGTTTCTGAGCAAGGTTTGATTGGAGTCGATAAAATACCCTCTCCAGTGGAAGTCACAGCTATGTACGGAGTGTGTCCTGTATGTAAGCGAAGTTGCTGCACACATATTACGCCTGAACATACACATGTGATACAATATAAGCTTGCTACTTTGACTCAAATGTAATTTAAAAGTGATTTCAGTTTACCGACATAATTAAATACTTTCAAATTTCGAATTAAATTAAAAAAAAAAGTATGAGAAGATATAAAATATAATTTAATTATATTTATTGGAATGTAAGGCTTTTCTATCAGAATTTTTGTCACTTCATACAACGAAGTATTCACGGTACGTGAACAGGGTTACGTTTAACACACATCTGTACACGCGTATTCACCCGATTTCGACAGTCACTAATCTCTCTACGATTTCATTTGATTCGTCGTTCGTGACATTCCACAGACATATCTAATTGACTGTTCGCAGCCCCCTGAGCTATTATTCACCCGTTAGGTTCCAAGTGGATGTAAAAAAGTAATTTTGTTTGCAAGGAGGAATTTTAAGCCATATTTAGCCTCAGTATAACTGTGGCAAATATTATACACCAGCAAACAGCGCAGCTTTAAAAGTGCTCCCAAGAGATATTAATCTCGTAATATTTTTAAGCACTTTTATAGGTATTGTAAATTAATACACTTTTTATATAAGTTTTTATAAATAATTTAAACAACAAAATTTTCGAATATATCTTTTTCTATTCTAAAATACTGCTATATAAGAAATATACCACAAAACATTATGAAATAACTCACAGTAAGGGTACAATAACCAAACATAGTACAAGCGCACTAAGCGAATCTAGTTCCAAACAAAAACACAGAACCAAAAGAAAACGCCTCGCTCTCACTGATCTAATCAATTAGAAACGTAACAAGTGCTCCGTGTGAAGGAGACGCAATGATTCCTCAAACACAGACGATGTTTTATTTAAAGCACTAATTTACATCAATTTTTTCCTGTCTTTTCAAATATTTCCTTTCGGAATGTTATAAATACAAAAAGTAGGGGAAAATATTATTACGTCGACGTCACACACGTGTTCCGATGTGATATTCATGTGTGAGTTATTGGTCTCGGGGAAACTGTCGCGCGCAGAGAACGAAAAACGAGAAAATATGTTTTCATTCTTTTAGCATTAAATACTTCCAGAATCTCTTATTAAACCCGTCAAGAGACGGAGAGGACGGAATGAAAGATCATTCACGAGCTATCTCTCTCTAACGTTTAAGAAAATAGTGATTAGCGCAAAGAATGCAGAACCCCATTTGTATGCTTATTAGCGACCCTCTGAACACTTGACAAAACTTCGACTATTTAGCGATGGTCCAATTCATCGGAGAAAGCGATTTAGTTCAACAAATAAAGTAGAAATTTGCATAACTTGGATCAATCTGTTAGTTTCTTTATTCAGCCGACTAAGTTTGTGTTGGACTGTGATACGAAGAGTTTCGTAGCACTGAAGTAAAATTTGGCATCACATAATTCTGAAGAGCTATCAGACATGAAAATGAAAACAAACACATTTCTTCTATATAAGCCTTCTCTTGTTATAACAATAATATTTCAAGTGTCTATACAAGTTGATACCGTGATAGTACAGTTTCAAATATAAAGCTCAAAGGTATACATATATATATATAAGATAGACAACCGCACAGTGATGTTATACTCTTAACAGTACAGCTTTTTCTTACTTCTAGTTTATTTTATATACAAAAACGCTCTGAGCAATAACTTGTACCACAACATAAGAGATCAAAGTAAAACACTTAGAAGCAAAGTCTAATTATAAAGAAATTTTTTATAGCTCAGAGATGACTTGAAAGAATTTACATCAAATGTTAAAGGCTTTTCTTATAACGCTTCAGATGACAACACGTCACGTATTAAATATTGTTTCTAGTACAGATGTTAGTTCAGATCTACTATCTGTCAGATATGTTTCATTTTGACGTTCATGACCGTTTCTAATTACGACTACACATTAATCGTATCCTAATCGTGCATTAAATTTGATTGCAGACAAATATAGTAATTAATAAATGTTAAATAAAGGTAAATAATCCAGTTTATAAATTATTCATTCGTAAATCCAATTGACTCAACACCTCGCCTTAAATAAAACAAACACACAACGAGCCTCTCATGACGTGAGCTCTCAGCGGTCAAGCGCTCAGTACACAATAAGTGTTGGAACACTTCCTCAACAATAATATTATTTCTTCGGACCTGCGGCGAGGAGGTAGTGATGTTAGTTGTACACTCGTGTACGAAGTATGTAAAAGGAGTTTTCTGAAATTAAAAAAAAAAAACAATATTATGATGATATACTAACTGTATTGACTCAGGTGCTATTTTTTTCAAAGGTGAGTAGTAGATGAACTAAGAATTCTTTTTTTTTCTTTCGTTGAAATCTTAAAAATATAAATATAACTTCATTATAACTGTTTTGTACGATCTATGCATTTCGGAATTCAGTAAAAATTAATGTTTCAAAAATTTGTACTGTGAATGTTCCAAAATTTTTTTTCTCGTTCAACGTTTCTTTTAAAACAATTTGTTTTGATATGTTCGCCCCAACAGTCCCCGCTCCTCTTGTTATGTCAGGCTGCTGGACCGCGATAAGTGACATAACAAATATAGTGGGATTATCTTACGCAGCTTCCCGAACAAACGCGGTAACCTGACTGACAATAGAAGTATTACGATTTATACAATATTAAATATTTAAAACCTTTTCACAGTATACATAGTAATATTATTAATAGGAAAGTATACCGTAAAATGAATTAGTTGTTTTGATAAAAGAGTCAATATTTCTATACTTAAATGCCACAAAAGTATTTACACGTGCAGTGGTTCGTAGCACTGTGCTACATGACGTAGCGTACCGCTACGAAGCTACATATTTTTAAAATCTTATTTAATACAAAGTTTAATGTTATTATGAAGTGTAAATGCAAAACATCCGATAAAGGCTTAATAAAGTATTTTGTATATGCGGTAACATAAAAACAATCGTATGAACATTGTACGTAATATACTTTTAAGTAACACGCGCAGTTCACAACTCTCATGAAACATTCACAGCGCGGAACTGAACACGTAAAGAGCGCTCCTCACACCTCTGTGTACAGCTGTTCTGTAATGTTAAGTATTGTTTTTTTCTTTTTATATTCATATAAAATATTTTTTGTTAAAAACACTTCATATTAAAATAAAGTATTAATTTCGTCTTTTTCTTATAACCTTTATAAAATTACATAGTTTTAGAAGACAAGCTCCCAGGTTCACCACGAGAAAGATTTCGTACTGTATTTAACAAATTACTTTTTTTTTATTTTTTTTTTAAAACAACCAATAGCCGCCTATATCATAACATCGCACTCATAATACTGCCTTTGACTTTTATAGCGGCTACGTGCGACCCGAGCGGGTTCTGTAACCGGTTCAAGTTGTTTATGGCTTACACACCCCATTGCTGTACTCCTTAAATTATGATATTATTCATATTGAACTATACTTTACGCTTGGTTCCACACACCTTGTATTTCAAATCACCTTGTTCATTTCTCTGCCGACCTTATTTTATATCACTTCAAAATAGTATATCTTTAATATTTTTTTTACACAACAACTGCTGAAAATCATGATACGATCAAACGCATAGTTTACGATTCTATAAAGAACATACAGACAAACATTCACTTGTATATTATGCTCGGATAATATAAATAGGTATTATAGGTAGTATGGTTACTTATCAATAGCACACAGTTGTCTGCAGAACCACAAAGTCTTCTTGACTGATTTACGGTTATCCCGCTAAGTGCGTCTTGTCTGACAGAGGTCGAAGAAACGAATAGAAATTTATTTTGACGTTATCCGACTTAAAGCTTAGAGGTTTCTGAAAACGTCTAAATGTCGGAATTCAAAGTAGCCAAATATTTATTCAGCATCTTTATTTTGTTTATTTTCAACTTTCAAGGAAACTAGTTTATTACATTTTGAATTAAATAAGAACAAAGCAAGCCCTATCATCAAAACTAACTGTAATATTTAGAAAGCGTTGCACTTTCATTATTATCACAAATCGACATAAACTTTATATATTTATTTATCTGTCGGCAAAAGCTGAGAAGCATGAAATACTTCTTGAAATAAAACCTTCTCATTCGTCTTACACTCGCTATAAATTTAACGAAACTGCAATTTTATTCATAGTCTTTTTCTGGTAATTTGAAATTTAAACGCAAATGTCATAACTTATAAAACACATAATATGTGTATAAAATATATTATTTCTAATACACTTATTGATCTTTACCTAGACTAATAAACAAATTCCTCATACTCACTGCCTTACAACAACAATCTCCACCTACCTTGTCATTACTCTTCACCGGTGTCTTCACGACATACGGCACTCCGGCCACAGGAAACATTGACGACATCATTGCTGGCGCGAAGATCACTTTGACGGCTTGCTGTTGACAGCACGACTTTGACACCTCACTCACACTAACCTCACACGACTTGACCTTATTCTCACACTCACAGCAACAGTGATGACAGTATTTGACAGACGAACTTTGACTGCTGTTCTGACTTTTTTTACAAAAGATGTCGCTTGATGAATTTCGACAATGCTCTTGACTGTTTTCGTCAGTTGTTTGTATTGAAGTATTTTTCATTTCAGTGATGTTTTCATTTGTCTTATTATCGTTTGATACCTTCGTGTATAATTTCGGTTTCTTGTTGAAGTCCTCGGGTATTTCAAGTAGAGGCGTCTTCCTTTTCGACTCGAGTGGTGTTTCTAACAAGTACTTGTTTGGTTTGTCCTTTTCTTTTGTGTTTGATGATGTAAATGGATGTACAAGTAGCGTTCTTGTTGGTTTGCTCGGGTTCGACGTCCCGGCCCCGGAGGGCTCGGTTTTATTTGTTGGATCCAATTTGATCGATTGTAGGTATTTACTTTTTATAAATATCTATTTTATTTTCAATGTCATTAATATACCTTCTTTGAGTCACCAATCTTCGTATAAATACTAAAAATGACTTCAGAAATAATACATTTATAAGTAACAATTTTCAAAATTCACTTAATTTTCCCCTAATTATATTTTTTCACTGTCACTCACGTTCCAAACGTTTTATTGTTAAGGAATTTCTCCAAATCAACGTCGATCTAAATTTCAAATTATTAAGTACTTTATAAATCAAAAACTATTCCAAAATCCGTGTTATCACTCTTTTGATTGTTCTTTCAAAATCACTTAAATTGTCACAAAACAATCAATAACAGCCACAGTATCGCCGCGAGTACAACAACGTCACAACACAAACGTCCTTGAACTTGCGCAACAGGCGACGTTTGTTTGTAAACAAACAACACGTAAACAACGAAATGTCATACAATAAACACTGATATTAATTAAAAATTTACTTTTATTTATTAACTTAATGTTAACAAACTTATCAACTGATATTTTCTCACATAAAATCAAAGAAAATTTAGGTTTTCTTTCGTCGATAAAATGTCTGTACGTTCGTACGGTGCGACGTATTGATTACAACTGAAGAGTTGAGGAGTGTTCGTGGGCGGGTCCAGGGAGGGTGGTGATGCAGACCACGCCTCTCATAGCTGGGTTCTGAATTATTTTATGTCTAGACAATACAAGATGGTGTGACATGTCACACTTCCTACTATTTATAATGACGTTCAAGCTGAAATTTGTACAGAACGGAAATTGTCAATCATATAGATTCAATATTAATCAAGAACTTTACATAAGCGAATGCATAGTGTCATCCCCGTTCTCGGCGCAAAAAAGCTGACTTATGGATAAAAAGTATCCAGTATACAAGATTTTAGTGTGAACTTAAATCGTGGCAAGTTTCATTAAAATTCATTTACTAGTTGTGGGCGTGTTGTGCGGTTGAAATACAATCTAACAGATAATCATAAATAGACGAAAATAAAACTGGCGTGAATGAAGTAATGGACCCAGACATCGTATTGCAGTAACACCATCGTCCTTTAATTCTAATATTACGTAGTCCAGTCATTACTGCTTGCAAATTGAGTTAAACTGTAATTTGAACCTATTCCGGTCCGGTGCTATTTATTTTATAGCGGGTAGAAAGGATCCGTCTCTGTTACGGCGTAGGGGTTGGTTTTGGATTATCAAATGTAGCTTTACGTCTTGGAGTGCGTTATACTTTTATTTCAACATTAACTTAACGTTTTATTGTGATCAAAAGTGGTTTCAAAATATATATTCTATGGATTAAAATATTTTATTTCCCTTAAGTCAAATAGGCCTACAATAGGTACGAGTATGTATATCAATCGATAATTATCTGAAACAACAATCTTTTGATAATTGACTACTGTAGGAATAGACGACACTATTAAACTTAATTTTTGTATAAAAAATAGTAGAAAATAATTCTCATACTCAAGTAAAAACATAAATTTTCCGAACTTAGGTCTATAAATTTCCGAGTAGGGTGAAGGAACAATAGCGCACGTCTGTCTGTGATGCGCTTTGATTTAGATGCGGGCATAATACTCTACAACTAGCTGCCCTATCTTATTTTCCTCGACTTTTGTTAAAGGAAAGGAAATCACAGCTTGATAGCTTTTTTAGTAACAGTTACTGACGTATTAAGTTTTCTTGAAAAGCTGAAATGAATACACACATCCAATACGATGTTAAGATGCATTTTGCTGAAGTGAAGTTAACGTTTTGGCCTTTATAATATTTGGTTGAAAACACGTGTTTATCGTTTGAAGGTCATTTTAAAATGAGCATTTCTTTAAAGAATTTCCTCTGATAAGTGTCTGGAGTTTACTTCTTAAAAATGATAATTGTAATACAAACAATAAGGTGTTCTAACAACTCAATTAAATTACAATTAAATAATTGTGTTTGCTCGCAAACGAAAACAAAACCGACTTCAATTACATCGACAAGTAATACAACGTAGATCGACGAAAAAATAGTCAAGCAACTACGCGTTATCAAAGATTACTCAAAAAGTAGTTATCAGATCTCAATAAAATTTATATGTGACCATATGATAAACATCAGCTTTCGATTAAATTAAAAATTATCAAAATCGGTACACCCAGTAAAAAGTTATTACGGATTTTCGAGAGTTTCCCTCGATTTCTCTGGGATCCCATCATCAGATCCTGGTTTCCTTATCATGGTACTAAACTAGGGATATCCCCTTTCCAATAAAAAAAAGAATTATCAAAATCGGTACATCCAGTAGAAAGTTATGCGGTATAATACAACGTAGGTCGACGAAAAAAGCGTCAAGTAAAAACGCATTATTAGATAGAACTCGAAAAGTAGTTGTTAGATCTCAAATAAATTTAAATGGGACCAATTGGCACACACCACCTTTCGATTAAAACAAAATTTGTCGAAATCGGTCTACCCGGTCAAAAGTTCTGATGTAACATACATAAAAAAAAATATATATATATACAGTCGAATTGAGAACCTCCTCCTTATTTGGAAGTCGGTTAAAAAACAGTCGAATTGAGAACCTCCTCCTGTTTTGGAAGTCGGTTAAAAATGATTGATCAAAGTACAAGTATGACTCCTGACGAAAGACAAATCGGTACAACCGGCAGGACAACGTGAGTTAATTAATAAAACAAATAAATATACACATTTCTTGAATGGAAAACCGCGATTACTTAACTTTATACATTATTTGTTTATTTATTAGAAATCTGTAATTATTTTTAACTTTTGCAGGTAATTATAAAAAATAAGAGAACGGTATCATCGAGCAAGCACCGTTCTCCCGCTTTTAAAACTATAATAACTGAGTTTATATATAAGGAATAGAATCTTAACAACACGATTAATTACTAACAGACCAATCAACGACTGAACATTCCTAGACATGTTCGCTATATGTTGCAAGTTGTTAATAGATGGCGCTCATGGTTCGAGCAAAACTACGCCGACCAAAGAAAAGCGAATGTACCGAGTATGTTTGTACTTGGTAACAGATGGCACTCATTAAGTTACAAATCGCGGTGGCAAGGTTTTTATTATTGTGTTTATAGTCGATTATGAGAATGTCTTGCTTTGCTAGCGTTAGCACAGTAGTTAATATTGTAGTTAGCGCTGTTGCTAGCGCTAATAGTTCATAAGAAAAGTCCAAGTAAATTATAATTTTTTGAATTCCGTCCCCTATTCCCAAGTAGGAGAAACGGAACCCTAATACATTTACTTACATACCATAACTAATACACAGAAATTAACACGTGACGATTCACCTGTTCACATAATTTACCTGATATAACGCGATTTATATAGCTTATCGCAGGAGGTGCAGATAATTTTCGCTTTGTTTTTACTCGATAATGGATAAATGTCATCACCATTATCATCACACCATCGCTTCAGCCTATCGCAGTCCATTGCCGGACATAGGCCTCCTCAAATCCACGCTAAAAATGGCGTAAACTCACGGGTGTTGCCCATATTCACCACGCTGGGGAATTCACGCAATTGTTGGCGCGAACTTATGGAGGCAAGTGTATGTGTGTGTGTGTGTGTGTGTGTGTGTGTGTGTGTGTGTGTGTGTGTACGTTTATCTTGCGAATTTTCGCAGTTCCTTAAAAACAAAACGTGCTCGTGTTACATGTAACAGCAGACTGTTGAATATTTATTTGATAAATATAGATCGAGGTAATGCATATACATATAAATAAATAAATACAAATATTACTACTAACACACTCAGGTGGAAATCGAACCCGCAACCCGCGGAGCAGTAAGGAGGACCACTACAAACTGCGCCGACGGGGTATTCTACGCATAATGTGCGTTATAATAGTAGATATAAAAACAAGTAAAAACAAAACAAAGTCAATGATAATAGTTTGTTATCTTAGGCCATTTACTTTTTATTTTTATTTTTAACCAATTTCCCGAGAACTTTTTACTGCATGGGACCTTCGATAATTCTTTTTTTTAATACATAAAAAAATACAATCTAATCGAGAATCTTTTCCTATTTTTGAAGTCGAAAATGAAGTCGAAAAATAAAGAAATACATACACATCTTATAAGGAAAACCAATTGTAATTATTATTTATGTCAGTCTTGTCACAGATGGGCGACCATGTTTAGTAACAAAGTTCCTTTACGGTTACGAGCTCATGTAAATTTGAAACGTGGTGATTTTTTTTTAAATTGGATTACTACTTTTTAAGTAATTTTTGATATTGCATACTTTCTTTACTATTTTTTCGTCTACGCACGTTGTATTACTGGGTTACATTACTAGTCGACGTAATTGAAGTCGCTTTACTTCTCGTTAGCGAGCAAACACAATTATTGAACTGAGCTTTAATGTGCTTAAATATCAATTGTTTTGACAAGATTACGAGGTCTTTACATGTAGATTAACTGACAACTTTTCAAATGTATACCTACTGTAAATAATGGATACTGACAGACGTAAATAGCTGCTAAATTTCAAAATATTATTTGTGCAGTTTCATTTCCGAAAGGTATGAAAGGAAAGCTATCTGCTCGTCTCACAGAACTGTGCTTAGAAGAGTAATGGGACATTCAGAGACTACATATAGTTGAAATAGCAATAACGAGAAGCACTGATCATTTACTTTGTACGCCATTTCATTGTGCAATTGTAAGTTTAATTCAATTATTAACTCTAAACATTTTTGAATATCATATCAAAAATTGACCGCTCCAGCGCTTCTGTAATGAAGTCACTATAGACGGCGCCACGGTTCGTTTAAACCGAATATACAAATCATCATATCAAAAATTTCGATCTAGCACCCGCTACGATACCCACATCGATCCGTAGCTTAATTGGCTAGAGCGCCCACACGGTCAGTCGAGACGCGGGTTCGATCCCCGCTGGAGCGGTCAAGTTTTGATATGATATTCAAAAATGTTTATAATTCCTAATGTGTGGGTAACACAAAAATAAAATCGTACATATCAATTATTAATCTTCTCACAGCGATTCAGTATTGGTGACCGTCTGTAAGTGTCGTCTGTGACGACGTTGAATATTTATTTTGAAATTTATAATTTAAATATTTGTGAATATTTGGAGATACATATAACGATGCGTTATGCGGCTCTCCAAGATATTCAATTTTCGAAGTGATCGTAATTAACTTTACATATAAAAATAAAAATTTCGTTACCGCGATTCACAATAAGCAACCAACGATGAGTGCCATCTAGTAACAAGTAGAAACACACGAGTACATCCAATATTGACTGTGCTTGATCTGCGTAACTTTATTTAAGACGAAATTGTGTACTGCGGGTATTAATTTTTATAACAGTATCTAATATTTTTTTTATATATAACTAGGCATTAGACGTTGCAGACCACACCAGAAGCATCGAAAACGCTTTGCTGACCCTATTTCGATCCCCCAGGAGTTCTGGTCACCTTACTCACCACAGACACACATCTCGGTAACGGTACACAAAACGGTAAATAATAAATAAATAAACGCTTCACAGTCAACGGCCCCCAGTAGGATTTTCTCCTGTGTCGGGGGTCCGGAAACACACAATACACGAGCACAACCCCCAGACTACGACAAACATCTATATGGCCGATAAAAATGGCTGTCGTGAGCGGGAATCGAACCCGCGAATAATTATAATAATATTCCAAGTTATGCTTTTAATAATTTTCACACTTTATCCTATAACTTTTGGATATAGGTCTCCACATGTTCGCGCAAAAATGGCACGAACTCATGTGTTTTGTTTGCCAATAGTCACCACGCTGGGCAGGCGAGTTGGTGACCGAAGACAATGCTGCCCGTCTTCGGCCTGTGCATTTCAAAGCCATCAATTAGATGACTATCCCGCCATCGGTCGGCTTTTTAAGGTCCAAGGTGGTAGTGGAACTGTGTTATCCCATAGTCGCCTCTTACGACACCCACGGGAAGAGAGGGGGTGGCTATATTCTTTACTGCCGTAGCCAAACAGCAGACAACACTAATAATTTATAACATTTTATTGTTTGTAATTTCACAAGATTATAGTGTTCTTACCGTAATTATTATTTGTTAAAGTACTTTAATAGCATGCGGCTAACGTTGCTACTCGATACGTGGCGTATAAGTGATTAGTGTGATAACCTGTTCAATGTAGTCAAAAGTGTTTTCAAAAGTGTGTGTGTGTATGTGTGTGTATTGTGAATGAATAGATTTGAAGTAAGAAAAAAGTGTCGCGTTGAGTGTTTTCAGTTGTGCTTTACATCTGTTAAGCTTTAAAATTTTAACCACAGCAATAACGACTCAGACTGCGACATGCCACGGCTGGGCATAGGCCTCTTTCTCCATGTAGGAGGAGAAGGATCGTTGGCGGATATATTTCGTACGGGATCCTACTACGAGTAAATGATCGCTATCAGGTGTTTATAATAACAACCGGGACCAATAGCTTAACGTGCTCCGAGGCACGGTGAGGAGACACAAGGATAGACAACCAGACCTATTACGGTATCGGTGTTTAGGCGAATACATGGCACACAGCACTGTGACACTGTTGGACAGCGGAGCCTTAGGTGTGTAGGTCCGTTTCACCCTGTTACGGCGGACGGAACTTCAAAAATTACTGAAATATACCTGTTGTAGTGCCAGTACTAGCTAGTACATGAAACCAAACACCAACCAGTAACTCTCAATTTTTTTTTCGACTTGTTGATTGCTGTTGGCCTATCGGCCTTTACAGCGTCACCGGTAAGAAGGGCCGGGTACTATAGACACTGGCCGCGAAGGAAGAAGGGGAGCCCTCTGGGAGGGCTCGGGAAAAAACGCACGCTCTAAGGGTGTCTCCTAGCGAGAGCGCACCTCGGCTTAGAGCGTCGTCGGATTGTAGGAGGCGCTACACGGAGCGCTGAGATGGCTTACGGACGGTCCGCTACGCGCCCAGGCACGTGCGAGCCGTCAAAACGCGTGGCGACCGTAACTCTCAACATTGTCACCACTGACTATGTTTACTATGATCAGAATCTTGTCACCGCGACTCAGTATTTTCAAAAAGCAATGAGCGCCATCTATCAACAAGTTGAAACTTACACCGAACATTCAATACGTCGGACCTGCTCATTTGCCAACTGGGCTTAAGACTAATTTTTTACCGTGATTGTTAATTTGTATGGAAATAGATAAGATTACGTTTCACTTGATATTAAATAATTATCATCACTTATAATAATTATCGTAACAAGGAAACCTAACTATTGACAATTTTTTTATTATTATTAAAAAACACCTTATTGGAGACCAAATTTTACAAATCAAAAATTTATATTTAAGCTTATAGAGTTTCGTAATTACAACGTAATCGTTATTTGAATGTAGAAACCGAATTTTAAAGTATTTAAAGTCATACTATCGAATAATATTATTCACAATTACCCCTTTTCATACAACCCATTGAATCCATTGAATTAACCACAATTGAATGCGTAAATAACTTCAAGCAAATGTATTTTAATTATATCTTCTCATTAAATAGCCTTATATTCACTTTAAGAATTTTAATTTTGCGAAAAGGAAACGTTCAACGTAATATTAACTCACTGGTCCACACTTTCTCGATTGACTTTTTTGGTTGCATGAATGTTGTTAAAATATATAATACTTTGACAACTACGGAAGTGTCGCCCACGCCTTCCTTAGTGACAAGAAGATAAATAACCGATTTCATAATTACCTTTGTATACTGTAATAAGGTTAGTCTTTTTTTAGGTTTATTTTTTTTATTTGACGGCTCTTAATCTAAAGACTTACCTAAAAATCTTGCCACTTCCACACAGTTTTTAGCGTTACTAGCCTGAACAGCGAGACAAATTTTCGAAATTATCATGGTTGACTTTACACACAAAAACAAATATCTTACCTTCACGATAATTGTCACTTTCACCCCTACTATTTTCGAGTTATTAGATGGCATTCATCTGCAGCTTTATATGATAACATTTTGATTCCTGATTGATGAAGAAGGAGGTTTTCAATTCGACTGTATTTTATTTTTTAACTGACTTTAAAAAAGGAGGAGGTTATTCAATTCGACCGTATATATAATTATATATATTATCTACTATAAGTGTTTATGGTCTATGTCATATATTATGTCAGGCTTTTTACCACGTTGGTCGTTAGTTGTTTTGAGTTCCTCATTTTTCGTTTGTACTGATATGTTCTTGTCGCGAGATTTAAGTTCTCGTATTTACTTAGTTTGAAAATATTAAAAATTAAAAATCAGTTGTTTCATTTAATTGTTTATCTATAGGGGTAAATCTCGCGACAAGCTTTTATATTATATACATGGTCTAATCACATACATGACATACTTACGACCATACTACAGACATGGCTACAACCATCAGGACAACGTGAGTTATATAATAAAACAAATAAGTAAACACATGACTTGTATATGAAACTGCTCCAAATTAAATTTATTACATTATTTATTTATTAGAAATCTAAAATTGGTCAACTTTGCGGGAAAATATTAAAAATGAGAGAACGGTATTATCGTGTAAGCGGTTCACGAACGAGACCGTTCTCCCGTGTCAAAAGTATTATAACCGACTTTATATAGAAGAAATAAAATCTTAACACCACAATTCATTACCCGTAACATGCCAATCAACGACTGAACATTCCTAGACATGTTCGGTGTATGTTGCAATTTGTTCATAGATGGCGCTCATGGTTCGATCAAAGCTACATCGATCAAACAAAGCGCATGTACGCTGTATGTTTCTACTTGGTAGCAGATGGCACTCATCGAGTTACGAATCGCGGTGGCAAGGTTTTTATTATTGTGTTTATAGTCGATTATGAGAATGTCTTGCTTTGCTAGCGTTGGCTGTAGTTAGCTAGCGCTAATAGTTCATAAGGGAACTCTCACTTAATTTTTTCTAGTTCCGTCCCCTATCACCATGTAGGAGAAACGGAACCCTAATACATTTACTTATACTAAAGTGAGATTAATAATAAAAATTAAAATGAATCGCTTATCGTTACGACTCGCCTATACCACATAAGTCACCGTATTTGCCGGTATGTAAGAGTTTTAGGTTCAAAGGGATATAACTTTAGATACACCAGTATTCATGAAAATATACTGAAAAATAAATTTGACATTAAATACCGCCCTAGGGCTTTTCTAGGTACATTATTACCCTAGAGCGTTAATTAGTCACCTACAAGCCCCATTTGGAGGTAATAAGAACCTACGCACCGAACATGAGAGATGTAAATAAGATTTATAATAACAAGAAGTAAGGTACATTTACTTGAAGTTGTTTACGGATAGTGGGAGTAGTAATATTAAATGGGGTAGTTGTGAATAATATGATTTGGTAGATAAGTACTCTAAGTAAATAAGTATTCTAATATCCAGTTGCTATATATATATAGCTATGTTTAGAAGATTAATGGGACATTCAGAGACTACATATACTTGAAATAGCTATAACGATAAACACTGATCATTAATTTTGTAATGGCGTGTGATTCAACTATAAATCTTCTCACAGCGATCCAGTATTGGTAACCGTCTGTAAGTGTCGTCTATGAGGACGTTGAGTATTTATTTTGAAATTTATAATTTACATATTTGCGAAAATTTGGAAAGCCTAATGACGATGCGTTATGCGGCTCTCCAAGATTTTCAATTTTCGAAGTGATCGTAATTAAATTTACATATAAAAATAAAAATCTCGTCACCGCGATTCACAATAACCAACCAACGATGAGTGCCATCTAGTAACAAGTAGAAACACACGAGTACATCCAATATTGACTGTGCTTGATCTGCGTAACTTTATTTAAGACAAATTTTGTACTGTGAGTGTTAATTTTTGTAACAGAATTATAATAAAATACTAGCATTTTATTTTATATAACTAGGTCGGTAAACCCCCATAACTAAGTCTTCGCATTCCTGTGTCAGAGACCTGGAAACACACTTACTGAATACAAAAAACATTCAAACCACGATAATCACCTGTATGGCACATACAGACATTTGTCACGAGTGAAAGATGGAGCGGGAAGACTGGCGACTACAAACTGCGCCCACGGGGTTGTCTATGAGATATAACCACAAATAAAAGCAAAACGAAGTCAATGTTAATAGTTTGTAACCTCAGGACATTTTTTAAATGACTTCAAAAAAGGCGAGGCTATCAATTCCACTGTATTTTATGTGCGTTACCCCAGTACTTTGTATTGGATTGACCGATTTCGATGATTCGTTTTTTAATTGAAAGGTGGTGCTTATCATGTGTCCCCGTTTAAATGAAATCTGACAAGAACTTTTTGAATTATCTCTAACAATGCGTATTCACTTGACAGCGTCTGCTTGCGTTGTATTATTGGTCGATGTATTTGAAGTCAGTTTTTTGTTTTGGGAGCAAACACAATTATACAAATTGCTTTCGCTGTTTAAATTTGCAAATAAATAATAAGCGTTAAAATGTTATTGTAAATATAGAAGTCAATTCTATGCATTTCTACTTTGATTTACAATTTTAATTAATCAATTTAATATTGTAACGATTCTAATACGTGTACCGTCCTAGCAATAAGAACGCAGTATGACAATGTCTTCATGTAATGTATATTGGTAGGAAATCAAGTTGATGTAAGCGTGTTCCGGTCGGTAAAAAAATTAGATTCCTTGTAGTATTGACTAGTGAATGATAGCCTTTGTCTCGTAGGGGAAATTCACTTAAAATTGTGCCGTACATTTTAAATTAGAATAATTTCTTAAGCTCTCAATAAAGCTCATTTTCATACTATCTTATTTTGTCATTTTTATGTGACGGTAGTTTAAAAGTAAATTACGAATCTACCGACACAATAATTATTTTTTGTAAACACGCCCATTAGGTCTTTATTTCATTTCATTTCGCTTTTGCCTTTAATTTCTCATCATGGCTTATAATAGAAGAACCGTAGACTTAGATAAGGTCAAAGTTTCTGCTGTTTTTAAAAATATGAACGAGACACCTTCTCTAATGTATACAACTTCTTTATGGTAAATGTTAAATTTTTAAGTAAAACTGTAAATGTCACTCACAGGGGCCGTAAATAAATATTTTTTGTAATTAATATACCTACTTAATATATACAAGAACAAAAATCTTGCCAGCGCAATTCATTATTCGTAATCGAGAAAAACAAAAAGCAATTTGAACAGTTACAGATGGTCCACTTCGAGAAACTTATATTTAACCTTTAAGTATGGACGTCATTTTTTCTTAACACTACTGTGGACGTATAGTCTCACAGGCTTCTATATACACACAATTTTTTTTTGGAGAATTTGATATAAGATCGCTTTAAAACTAATTACATATTAAAGTTATGTAGTTTAGCAATTAAATAACGTGCTTATATAATCAAATTTAATTTAAAAAATTATAGAAATATTAAAAATCCAAAGTTATGGCTCTTTTCAATCGAAATCTACTTAGGTTACATTTTTAGGTAATAAAAGCAGCCAAACTTATTCCTATAACAAAATAAGTCTTTTTTTCTCAATATATAAAGTATATCAAACCAAAAACACAAAAGAACTACTTCATATAACAAATATAAAAATTTTTGACAACAGTCAAATAACGTAAATTTATTGGCAGTCTGTGCACAAAGGTCTAGAACATTGGAGACACTCAGGTTTGTTGCACCCAATACAAACATGGATAATCATCCTATGTTTTTTCGTGGCACAGATTTTATATGCTCGGGCTTCTGGCTTCTTGACTGGTTTCTTGATCCTAGACATCTTCTGTAACCATATAAATACCTAAAACTAGAGTCATGGTCAACCTCAGCTCTCTTGGCAGTCGTGTATTTATAAAACGTCTTTGCACAAGCACATGTACTAATTTTTTAAATCTCTTTCCGCAGCTCTTGTTTGGTGCATCTTATATAAGATGTACGCATTCATGGTACTCAAGTCTAGGACACGATATAGCAACACCATAGTCTATCTCTATAACTACAAGATTCTTCTCCTATGTCTTGGTCTTGGTCCTGGTCATCATCACTGTCACTTTCATGATTTTGTATCAGTTTGGACTCCAATATAAAAAAAAATCTTCAGTACTCTCTTCATTGTCAGACTGATCCGAAGCTAATAACAACTAACTCCCTTCACCACAAAAGTGGATCTCCTGCACAATTTTTTTTTCACAGGGTCCTGAACAGAACTCGTAGATGGTCGTTTTGATTTAAAACTACCGGCTTTATTGTTTTTTGATATTCTGTACTTCAAAATCTGATACAAACGTAATCGCTCTTGTAAAATATATCATAGGGCAAAAATGGACGTGTAGCCTGACAGGCTCCGGTCAATATTTCGATGGTCATAACTTAGGTGATATTCATTGGAAGACGCAAACTCCTCTCTCGTTGGTAGTTTTAGAACTAAAACAAAAGCTACTGAGCCGCTCAACCGCTGGGAGTTAGGGCAAATAGGTGAAACTAGGAAAACGAAAACATCGAGTAGCCTGTGAGACTCCACGTCCATACTTAAAGGTTAAGAAGACCTTTGTCTCATTACTCTAAACATTGTTATTACACGTATATTCAACCCTACAGCAAGTTTTAATTAAATATCAAAATTCATACTACAAGCCGCGATAAGAGTGCTCCCTGGCGGATGTAGCTCAGATCAATCGTCTTGATACCTGCAATTCTTACTAAAGTAGGTATAATAAAATTATACATGATGTTATTATATGAGGTTTACCTACAATTATTGTGCTATAAATATCGCACTGACCAGTATAAGCCAGATCATTCATTTATTCTTTTGATTAATTAAGTATTAGTTTCACAATCAAATTAATGATATATGTATGAATATACTCGTATATATTTAACAATTGTGTGCGTGTGTTACGTTTATAATATTATTATCTAAATCTTCTCTATGAGATCAATGTCTTTATTTTTTTTATGAAAATGTCTAAAAGTTGCAGTAAAAATTAAATATCAAGTGAAATATTCATACATTTTATTTTTCAAAGTATCAAAATCGCTGACACGCCGGACTCTTATTGTGTTTTAAGATCAAATAGCGCTTTGAACCCTCGTTCTTGCAAAATCTGCGCAGAATGACGACGACTTTAACTAAAATTATCCTTTAACAAAGCAGGTTTATTGAAATTTAGAGCGTAAATAGTAAGAAAGATTATCTAAATATCGCGATTGCAACCTTTTATTACTCTTTGTATTGTATTTTTATGCAACTAGATCATCAAGCAAGGCTACGACTCACTGATTAGTACCGTAGCTTATAAACTTCTGCAACACCAGAAGCATCACAACCCCGATCATATCGCCAATCCCCCCAGGATCCCTGGTCACGTTACCAAAGGAACGCAACACTGCTTGAGAGCAGCACCATTTAGCTGTGATCTTGTATGAGGTCGAGGTATAGTCAGGCTGCTCCAGATGTCGCGCAAGGTATTTCCTGCTGTGCAACCGCAGTTGAAATATGTTTATTTCGTAATTCCATCACATATCAACTTATTTTAAGTTTTTTTAAAATCGTTGAGATTTGAGACTCGATAAAACAAAAATGCGTCACGATAAAGAAACAAGGAAAAAAATGTACACTACGTAGACAAAGTCCAATAAATCGACGAACGGCAATGACTCATTCTCCCGTTACACTCATTTTACAGTTACACACACTGTACGCTTGCGCCGCATCTATCTCTCTTCCACTCGATTGGCCAATAAGTCCGAGGAGATGTTTTATCGTGACGTTACCACGTTAAACTATCGTCCGTATACCTACTTTACAGACAACCAATGTTTTTTTTAACAATCAGTGCCATCTAGTGACACGACCAGACATCCACTACATCTTTATTATATTATTATTGATATCTTTATTATATATAAAGAAATTTATTTATTTATTTATTTTCAACATCAACGATACCTTTTTTTTTTTTTTTTTTAATGTCACTAGGTCGGCAAACAAGCGTACGGCTCACCTGATGGTAAGCGATTACCGTAGCTTATAGACGCCTGCAACACCAGAGGCATCGCAAGCGCGTTGCCGACCCAATCCCCAACCCCCCAGGAGCTCTGGTCACCTTACTCACCAAGAGGAACACAACACTGCTTGAAAACAGTATTATTTTGCTGTGATCTTCTGTAAGGTCGAGGTACTACCCCAGTCGGGCTGCTCCAGATTTTGAGCAGGAAATTCCTGCTGTGCCCTACCTCAGTTAAAACCTACCACAATGTCGATAATTTTCGATCAAATTTTGTAGCAAAGAGTCCTTCGCAGTCACAGCGAAGTCACGTAGATCGAAGTATCATTCTATGTGTCGATAGATGGCGCTCATCGTCAACTGCGAATACTGAATCGCGGTGACGAGATCGTTATTATTGAGTTTAAGTGAATCTGTAAATACCGTTGGGATTACCATCTGGGGGCGCCCAAAAATAACTAGCATAATCCTAATGTAATTTTTCTAGTTCCTTACCACGTCACAGTGTGTAACGGAACCCCCATACCTAAAAACGGAGTCAATGTTAATAGTTTGTAACCTCAGGACATTTAGTTTTTTTAACCAACAACAAAAAAAGGAGAGGGTATCCATTCCACTGTATTTTTTGTATGTTACTCCAAAACTTTGTAGTAAATTGACCGATTTTGATTATTCTTGTTTTAATCGAAAGGTTGTGCTCGTCATGTGTACACTTTTAAATGAGATCTGACAAGAACTTTTTGAAATATCTCTAAAAAGTAGTATTTACTTGAACACGTCTACCTGCGTTGGTCGATGTAATTGAAGTCATTTTTTTTGGTTTGCAAACACAATTGCATAAATTGTTTTCGCTGTTTAAATATGTAAATAAATAACTAACGTTAAAATCTTATTGTAATTATAGAATAGAATAGAAGTCAGTTGTATGCGTTTCTACTTTGATATATTCTTTTAATAATTCGATTTGATATTGTAACCATTCTAATATGTGTACCGTCCCTCGACTTATACGAAAATAGTATGACAATGTCTTCACGCAATGCATATTGGTGCCAAATCGAATTGACGTAAGCGTGTTTGAATCGGTACAAAAAAAAATAGACTTGGTTGGGTATTTGCTAGCAAATGATAGCCTTTGTCTCGTAAGGGAAATTTTTAACTGTGACATATTTTTTTTTAAATTCCTAATAACAGTTTAATTAAAGCAGTTTGGGATTTCATTAACCAACTTCAAAAACAAGGAGAAGGGTAGTCAATTCGACCGTATATATATTTTTTTATGTATGTTCGGGGATAACTCCGTCGTTTATGAACCGATTTTGATAATTCTTTTTTTATTGGAAAGGAGATATCCCTAGTTTGGTACTATGATAAGGAAACCAGGATCTAATAAAGGGATCCCAGAGAAATCGAGGGAAACTCTCAAAAATCCGCATAACATTTTACTGTGTGTATCGATTTTGATGATTTTTAATTTAATCGAAAGCTGATGCTTATCATGTGGCCACATTTAAATTTCATCGAGATCTGATTAAAACTTTTGGAATAATCTGATAATGCGTGTTTACTTGACTATTTTTTCGTCTACCTACGTTGTATTACTTGTCGATATAATCGAAGTCGGTTTTTCTTCGTTTGCCTGCAAACACAATTATTTTCATATTATTATAGTAAGTCATTTATATGTGACGGTAGTTGAAAAGTAAATTACAAATCTACCAACTCAACAATTCTCTGTTGTAAATACACAATAAGGTTTATTTTCTTTTCATTTCGCTTTTGGCTTTAACTTCGTATTATTGCTAGTGACATGAGAACCGCAGACTTAACTAAGGTCAAAGTTTCTGCCGATTTTAAAAATATGAACGAGACACCCAATGACTGATCTTTTAATACAATTGATTGGATATATAGTATATGAATAAGGAATTAAATTGATTAGATATACAATATATGATTAAGTAACCAATAACAGAACTAGTGCTCGCTTCAAATCCAGCAACCAGAATGAATCCTCCGTTCCTTCCTCTAGCTTACCAACAAATTATCCCCACTTAACATACCCCCACTGTAATCGATTCCCATTGGTTTAAATGACATTTAATTTAGTTGCCAGATTCTTACAATATTTAATAGTAAAATTAAAAATAATTATAAGTTTTAATGAAATAATACAATCTTTTTATCGTAAATTACAATTAAGTTAATAAAAATCACAACACTAATGTATACAACCTTTTTATGGTAAACAGTTAAATTTTTAAGTACTTATAAATATTTTGGTTGCAAAATAAGAGTTACGCGAGATATTTACCGTGTTTATTGTTCTTGTTTTTTTTGTATTTTCAGATCTAACATCTGCGTGGGTAGATGTAAAAGATATTTATTGATATAAAGTTAGACGACGACGTTTTAGTGGTGAAGTTCCCTTTAAGTTATGAGTTCGCGGAAATCTTAAAGTTATTGAAACGATTGTTGAAATAGATAAATACTGTATGCAATGACTTCTACGACCGCATTTAAATTAATAAACCACAACAGACCACTGAAGGTGTAATTCAACTCTTAACACCCGTAGTGAGCGTTGTGCAATATCAATAATATCATAACTGACTTTGTGACAAAAATAAAGTCTCGCCACCGCTATTCAGTACTTATTAACAATCAAAGAAAGCTAATGTTCGGAGTTAAAAGATACAAACTGCGCTGATAAGGTTTTGATTGTTGTACCTACATAAAACAATAACCAAAGGGTTATAATTTTTCTGAATAAAGTTGATTACGATCACTTGGTAAATAGAAAATTTGGTGTACACGCTTAACGCAGTGAGCCTTATAAGGTGAACAAAATGTTCATAAATATTTAAATTATAAATCTCAAAACAAATATTCAACGTCGTCATAGACGACACTTACAGACAATACTGAATCGCTGTGAGAAGATTAATAATTGAATTACACTAACAATTACACAGTGAAATTGTCTGCACTTATTTATCAATACGATAAGATATCATCTAAAACTACAAGATTTTGTTTTACAAAATAATTACCAACTAAATTAAACATTTAAAAAGGCCGCACAACACAACACAACGGCATCACTAACGTACACGAGACCTAGTCTACACATAAGACATTGACCTATCCCATGTCCCAAAGGGGCAATAGAACTATATTCTTGACCTCAAATATTTCTAAAAATGCAATTCCTTTGCTCCAAACCACATTAAAACTACAACCATTTGCATTATATAATATATCATAATTATAAGGACGGCACAGCTAAACTAATTTCATCGATTTTCCTCAAGTGTGACGCTTGATGATAAATTAAATAAATATACGAATGTTTTGTAAGAGGAACCGCTTTTTATTTTTAGTCGTGTCAATCTAGACACACACAATGTTTTTTGCTTATGTTCCCGTTGAAGCTCTGAACGGATAGAATTCTAAAATTTGTTGGTAATTTTTCGATATTATTAAAAAAGGAGGGCAAGATGAAGAGTAAGCGTGTAAAGTTTACTCTTCATCCCTACCTCCAGTTTTCAAAATGATCATAATTGATTTTATACACAAAAATAAAAATCTTACCACCGCGATTCATTATTTGTACCTGTCGATCAGCGCCATCTATCAACAAGACGAAACATACTCGAACATTTGTAATAACTGTGGGTAGCTCTAGTAGGTAGACAGAGGAGACACGGATGGACAGTCCGTGGAGTTCACGGTATAGGACTCCGTTGACATATGAGGTTAAATTAAGTGAAAAACAATAAAGTTTGGTTTATATGGCATATTAAAGTAATCAATGTCCGTAATAATCACAACTGACTGTATACGAGTAATTTAATAAATGTCTAACTCCACAAGCTTCATATGGCACAATTAGTCACAGATATACATTGGATATTCACTTTGTACTGAAATTCATTAAAGCTGATCTAGTGCGCTAGTTCTGTCGTAATTTATTTACTATCAACGGCTTTCTTAACTATTGAATATTACAGTTGATTGTTGAACACAACACTTGCTTTTTGTTCTCGGTGTATCGTCGTATGCTATTTTTATTTTTATTCACATTTTTGAGGTTTCGTACCTCAAAAGGAAAAAACGGAACTCTTATAGGATCACTCTGTTGTCCGTCTGTTTGACAAGACCCTTTTCTCAGGAACGCGTGGAAGTTTCAAGCTGAAATTTATATCAAATACTCAGGTCTACTTTACCTTAGAGCTGTGAAAAAAATCAAACTTCTAATCCAACGCAATCAAAAGATATCGCCGTTTATGCTCCAAATTTTCGACATTTGCAAGAGAATCAAAACTTACAGGTTACTTCCCGAATAGGGTACTTCCCGTGAACTTAGAATCTTGAAATTTGGTACGAAGTAACGTCTTATATGACAGATAAAGAAAAAAATGGGAAAAGCATAAATTTTTTGTTACATCATACAATTAAAACATTTTTGATAATTTTGTTAGTACGGAGCCCTCGATGCGCGATTCCGACTCGCACTTGGCCGGTTATTTCTCTAATTGCAATGAAACTTAGATCTATTCACTTTACTGCAGTAATTAATTAATGGACTTAAAAATCAATTTCTATTATAAGGGAAGGAATTTTATCAAAGAGGCGATATAATACTATACGATAGAAAATTTTATATGTACAGAGTGGTTATGAGGACAATAAAGTGTTACTGCGACCTGCGGTTTCACATGCAGCTCACAGTAAAATCTCAAAAGCATGTGTATAAATGACTACAAAACATAACAAAACAACTCACTGAAGAAATTGATAACACATTGACGGTACAATGACCAAACATCTAAGTACAGCCGCATCACGCGAATCTAGTTAAAAAATAAAAACACAGAACCAAAAAGAAACGCCTCGCTCTCACCGATCTAATCAATTAGAAACATAACATGTGATCCGTGTGAAGGAGATGCAATTTTTCCTCAAACAAAAATGATGTTTTATTTAAAGCACTAATTTACATTGAACACGGCGCGTCCGTCTCCACTCGAAGCGTTCTTTTATCGAGATTATTATTTCTTTACGATTCGTCGAGACTTGTGCGGACGAGACATTTGTTGTTGAACACAGGGAGGCCTCCGTTGTGTCAGTTTGATTAGTTCTTGTGGCTACTCCTTTGAGCTGCTTACTGTAAAGTGTTGAAGTAGCGCGTGGTGTTCGATGGCTCGTAACTTTTAAACTAATGTCACTATTAATATAATTAGAACATGTAGATATGTGTTTGTGTGTATTTTCAGATTTTCAGCTTTTTATACAAAGTATACATGTAAAGTGTACACAGTCTTATCCATAATAAACCATCGCCTGACGTCATTTGAGTCGTGAGCTCGCGTAAAATACAAACATCTCTTAGCTAAAATGATATTTTATTTAAAGCACTAATTTACATTGAACACGGCGCGTCCGTCTTCACTCGAAGCGTTCTTTTATCGAGATTATTATTTCTTTACGATTCGTCGAGACTTGTGCGGACGAGACGTTTGTTGTTGAACACAGAGAGGCCTCCGTTGTGTCAGTTTGATTAGTTCTTGTGGCTACTTCTATGAGCTGCTTAGTGGACAGTGTTGAAGTAGTGCGCGGTGTTCGATAGCTCGTAACTTTTAAACTAATGTAACTATTGTTATTATAAATACATGTAGATATGTTTTTGTGTGTATTCTCAGATCAACTTTTTATACAAAGTATACATGTAAAGTGTACACAGTCTTATCCATAATAAACCATCGCCTGACGTCATTTGAGTCGTGAGTTCGCGTAAAATACAAACATCTCTTAGCTAACGAAAAGTCATATAAAATTTTTAATGTAATCCAAATTTCAGTTTCTACCGCGATCCGGTCCAGAAACATTTTTTCCATATTTTGAACGATTCAAAATTATTCAGTTTCTAATGCGCCTCAATATCAATTTTTTTGTGCTTCAAATATTTCCTTTCGGAATGTTATAAATACAAAGAATAGGGGATAATGTTATTACGTCGAGGTAACAAATGCGTTACGACGACGTCACACATGTGTTTCGATGAGATCTTCATATATGAGTTATTGGTCTCGGGGAAACTGTCGCGTTCGTAAAACGAAAAACCAAAAAATGTCTCACTCTTCCATTATTAAATATGTCCAAAATCTCCCTTTACGCCCATCTCTTTCACTCACGAGCTATCTCTGTCTAACGTTTAAGAAAACAGTAATTAGCGCAAATAATGCAGAACCCCATTTGTATGCTTATTAGCGATCCTCTGAACACTTGACAAAACTTCGCCTATTTAACGATGGCCCAATTTATAAGAGAAAACGATTTAGTGCAATCAATAAAGTAAAAAAAATGCATAATTTGGATCAATCTGTTAATCTTAAACCAACTAAGTTTGTGTTGGGCTTCGACACAAAGTTTCGTGCCACGAAATTTAACATCACATAGTTCTTAAGATCTAGCAAAACAAAAAAAAAAGCACGTTTCTTCTATAGATTCTTTCTCTTGTTATAATAATAACATTTCAAATATACAACCATAACATAAACCAACAAATAGACGAGCGGACAATGAGGTTATAACAGGGTTACGTTCTCTCATACTTCTAGTTTATTTAAATACAAAAACGCTCTCAGCAATAACTTGTACCACAACATAAAGGATCAAAGTAAGAAACTTAGGAGCACAGTATAAATATAAAGAAAATTTTTATAGCTCAGAGATGACTTGAAAGAATTTACATAAAATTTTAAATGTGGATTAATCTATTTATGTTCATAAGGTTCTCATCTCCTTACGAGAATTCTTTTTATCGATGTTCTTATGAATATACCAACATTTTTAATCTCGTTCAAAGTTTCTTTTAAAATAATTGGTTTTGATATTTCCGCCCCAACAGTATCTATTCCTCTTGTTATGTCAATATAGTGGGATTATCTTACACAGCTTCCCGAACAAACCCGGTCACCTGATTGACAATAGAAGTATTACGATTTATACAATATCAAATATTTGAAACCTTTTCACAGTATACATAATAATATTATTAATAGAAAATCATACCGTAAAATGAATTAGTTGTTTTGATAAAGGGGTCAATATTTCTGTACTTAAATCCCACAGAAGTATTTACACGTGCAGTGGTTCGTAGCGCTGTGCTACATGACGTAGCGTACCGCTACGAAGCTACATATTTTAGAATCTTATTTAATGAAAAATTTAATATTATTATGACGTGTGAACGCAAAACACTCGATAAAGGCTTAATAAAGTATTTTGTATATGCGGTAACATAAAAACAATCGTATGAAGATTGTACGTAAATATACTTTTAAGTAACACGCGCAGTTCACAACTCTCATGAGACATTCACAGCACGGAACTGAACACGTAAAGAGCGCTCCTCACACCTCTGTGTACAGCTGTTCAATAATGTTAAGTATTGTTTTTTTCTTTTTATATACATATAAAATATTTTTTGTTAAAAACACTTCATATTAAAATAAACTATTAATTTCGTCTTTTTCTTATAACCTTTATAAAATTACATAATTTTAGAAGACAAGCTCCCAGGTTCACCACGAGAAAGATTTCGTACTGTATTTAACAAATTACTTTTTTTTAATTTTTTTTCTTTTAAAAAACAACCAATAGCCACCTATATCATAACACCGCACTCATAATACTGCCTTTGACTTTTATAGCGGCTACGTGCGACCCGAGCGGGTTCTGTAACCGGTTCAAGTTATTTATGACTTACACACCCCATTGCTGTACTCCTTAAATTATGATATTATACACACTAAGCTAGACGTTCCTCATGGTTACACCTGCTTCATATTTCATATCTCTATGATCTTTTGTTCTTGAGACGAAAGTGAGCTCGTCCACGTTGGACAAGATCACTTGAATAAACCACATTATAAGTCATATACTCTTAGCGTTAACAAACAAACAGAAAGTGTATTTGGTTTGACAGTATTAATATAGAAGTATGAACGATAAATGAAAATATACAAAACTATCTACGTAACTACAAAGTATTTTTGACTTATTTACGGTTATCACGCTGACCCATCTTATCAGGTTCCTCTCAAAGCCACGAATGGAAATCAATTTGAGCTTTATGCGATTTAAAGAAAAGGTTTCCATTATTGTTTAATTAGTTACACCGCGGTGTTTGAATTCATGTAACATATTAATTCATTATAACGCCAAATTTGGGTTATTGCGCCTCTTATAGCCACCAATAGCTATTTATGTTTTTTCGTAATAATTTCATTTTCATTTAATTGTGGTTGCTCGAAAACGAAAAACGAACTTCAATTACGACGTAGGTAGATAAAAAATAGTCAGATAAATGCCCATTCTCGATTACATTTAAGTGTCATGTAAGTTATTGTGGTCCCATCACATAAAAAATAAAGTCGACTTTAGAACCCCTTCCTTCTTGAAGGAACGACTACCGTATCAGTATACAAACATAACATCCGGCCTCACGAAATTCAGTTTTTCGAATTATCAAAAATATTATGTTCGGCCAAAAATTATTACATACGATAAAATAATCTTAGAACACAAAACATTTTACTCGATATCACTCAACAAAAATAAGAAGCGTATAACATCACGCTGCATAATATAAAATCTTCTCATTCGTTTTACGCTCGCAATAAATCTAACTAAACTGCAATCTTATTCATAGTTTGTTTCCTTGTAATCTGAAACTTAAGACTATAAATACAATAGTAATATTATGGAATGTCCTTTAAGCTGAGCCAGCCACATTAAGCTTATTACTTTATTTTTTTATTCATTTATACGATTATTATTTTGTTTTTACATTGACAACTAAATAAAATCCCCACACTCAATAGTCTTACAACAACAATCTCCACCTACCTTGTCATTACTCCTCACCGGTGTCTTCGCGACATACGGCACTCCGGCCACAGGAAACATTGACGACATCATTGCTGGCGCGAAGATCACTTTGACGGCTTGCTGTTGACAGCACGACTTTGACACCTCACTCACACTAACCTCACACGACTTGACACACTCACAGCAACAGTGATGATAATACTTAACAGATAAACGTTGACAGTTGTTCTGACTTTCTTGACAAAAGATGTCGCTTGATGATTTTCGACAATGCCCTTGACTGTTTTCTTCAGTTTTTTGTATTGAAGTATTTTTCATTTCAGTAATGTTTTCATTTGTCTTATTATTTTTTGATACCTTCGTGTATAATTTCGGTTTCTTGTTGAAGTTCTCGGGTATTTCAAGTAGTGGCGTCTTCCTCTTCAACTCGAGTGGAGTTTCTAATAAGTATTTGTTTGGTTTGTTGTTTTCTTTTGTGTTTGATGATACGAATGGATGTACAAGTAGCGTTTTCGTTGGTTTGCTCGGGTTCGACGTCCCGGCCCCGGAGGGCTCGGTTTTATTTGTTGGATCCAATTTGATTGATTGTAGGTATTTACTTTTTATAAATATCTATTTTATTTTGAATGTCATTAATATACCTTCTTAGAGTCACTAATCTTCGTATATTTTAGTTTTACTTGTAGCTAGCTACGATTAAAATACTAAGAATGACTTCAGAAATAACACATCTATAAGTAGCAATTTTCAAAATTCACTTAACTTTCCCCTAATTATATTTTTTCATTATCACTCACGTTACAAACGTTTTATTGTTAAAGAATTTCTCCAAATCAACTCCGATCTAAATTTCAAATTATTAAGTACTTTATAAATCAAAAACTGTTCCAAATCCGTGTTATCACTTGTTCAATTGTTCTTTCACAATCACTTAACATGTCACAAAACAATCAAAAACAGCCACAGTATCGCCGCGAGTGCAACAACGTCACAACATAAACGTCCTTGAACTTGCGCACAGGCGCCGTTTGTTTGTAAACAAACAACACGTGAATAATGAAATATCATTCAATAAACACTGATATTAATCAAAAATTTACTTTTATTTATTAACTAAATGTTAACAAACTTATAAACTGATATTTTCTCACATAAAATTAAAGAAAATTTAGGTTTTCTTTCGTCAATAAAATGTCTGTACGTTCGTACGGCGCGACGTATTGATTACAACTGAAGAACAGTGTTGCAAAAGTGTAAAATAAAAAATCGGTATATTTGGCTCCGAAAAATCGGTAGAAATCGGTAGATTTTTACTCGGAGTAAAACAAAAGTATTTTAAGTCAATAAAGCGTTCATTTATTTAAATTTGTTCCGTTAAATTAAATCAAATTCTTTATTTTCATGAATATATTAATACATAAGATATTATTAGTTACAATGTCTCATATAATCTACCTTAAACGGCGTGCAAATTTTTGTTCCATTTATAATTATAATTATTTTACATTACAGAAAAAGAAAGTACTCAAAAGCAATACGTTTTATCACTAAGAAACATTAATTATAGAAGTAGTCCATACAATGGAGACAGAAAGAAGTAATTTATTTATTGTGTTTACAAAACCAACAGCCTTATTTGCTAAACATATCACTCCTCTCACTCACACACTCACTTTACAGCGAAAGCCGCAGCTCTGCCGCGAAAGAAGTATGAATTAGCGATGAATTCACTTATCACCTCACAAAATTTCGCAACTATATTTAATTTGTTAAATGCGAATTGAATCTTCCCATGTCAATAATGAATCCGAATACTAATTCTACTCCATCGATATAATCCAAAAATAATCCATCACTAGTCTTATACCTAATTCAAGAAACAAACCCGAAGAAAGTTATCTTCAGGGATTTTCCTTAGTAAACTCACCAGACAATAATAAACTCTATTATATGACGTGTTAGTACAATTTGTTGTAACAGACCGCGGATTTGAACGGTCATATTCGACGTGGTGGGAAGAATTTCGGGAAGTCCCCGTGCATTGATTTTGTGTTACCGTTTTCTTTTAGTGTTACCGTATTAAGAATATTATTTTAACTTTTTTTTTTTAGAAAATTATTTTACATTAGTTGAAAATTCAAAAATTCGGTAGATAGCACTGCTAAATCGGTATATCGGTAGACAAGGGCCAAAATCGGTAGATCTACCGATAAATCGGTAGCTTTTGCAACGCTGCTGAAGAATTGAGGAGTGTTCGTAGGCGGGACCAGGGAGGGCGGTGATGCAGACCACGCCTCTCATAGCTAGGTTCTGAATTATTTCATGACTTCTAGACAATACAAGATGGCGTGGTATTACACGCTTCCTACTCGTTTATACTGACGTGGAGGCTTAACTTAGATCACAATGGACATCACGAACCACTAAATTGTTATGCCTGTAACATTCCACTTCTAGGCATAGGCCTATTTCTCCACCATTACAATAGATTAGGATTAAAAATAAAAATCAAGTGGACCCTTTATTCTTGTCATCACTTTTTGAACCTACGATTTAAATGTTCACATTCTGCTACATTGAATTCTAATTCCTACAAATTTGTTTTACAATTAAGTGGGACATTTTAAAAGAGCGTGTAAAACAATAGAATAGCTCGTTAGCGTCGTGTTGATTTTACCGGAAGCAAGATTGTTCTCTGAATAATAACGACTTGGGTCTTTGATTGAGTATTTATTTTTTTACAATTGCTTTGAATTATATTGACTATGAGCGAGCGTAGTTCAGTTTTCAAGTTAAAAGTCAAGGATAAAAAAAATCTTTAGTAAAATGTTCATACATATATTGTATACAGTATAAGATGTAACAATGTGTATCTGTACATATATTTGTTTAAGAGACATCTTCATTATAAGTAATTGTTATAAAGCCTATGATAACATCGGGTGCGTAATACTTGTATTTCGTTATTAGAGTTTTGTCTGATTATCATAATAAGTAAGTCCAAGATATGTATTTGATAGGTTTAGTTTTTTTCTTAGCCTCCAAAGCGTGCATAAAAAAAGTTTTACTTCAAAAATAAGATGTTCTAACAAATGCACGAAAGACAAATCGGTACAACCGCCAGGACAAGGTGGGTTAATTAATAAACCTACATTTAGTTAATTAATAACTTACATTTTTATTACATTAATTATTTACTAGAAATGTGTAATTAGTTTCAAATTTTGCGGGAAATTATCAAAAATGAGAAATTGATACCGTCTGGTAAGCGGTACACGAAGGAGATCATCCACCCGCTGTCAATAGTATCGTAACTGACTTAACATAGAAGGAAAAAAATCTTAACAACACGATTAATTACTCGTAACAGACCGATTTACGACTGAACATTCATAGACATATTCCCTGTATGTGGCAACTTGTTAATAGATGGCGCTCATGGTCCGAGCAAACCTACGCAGATCAAACAAAAGCGAATGTACCGTGTATGGTTCTACTTGGCTACAGATGGCACTCATCAAGTTAAATATCACGGTGGCAAGGTTTTTATTATTGTGTTTATAGTCGATGATGAGAATGTCTTGCTTTGCTAGCGTTAGCACAGTAGCTAATGGTGTAGTTAGCGCTGTAGCTGGCGCTAATAGTTCATAAGATGCTCATTTTGAAACACCTAATTTTTCTAATTCCGTCCCCTATCACCATGTAGGAGAAACGGAATCTTAATACATTTACTCACATACCAGAATTGTTACATAAAAATAGGTAAAAAAACTTTTTAAGTTAAACGGTTTTATGTTAAACATACATTGCAATGTTTAAGATAAATGTACTAAAAACCAAAAAATAATAAAATAGATACAGTCGTGGGAATTATAAACATATGCATAGACTAGACTAAAATAAAACCGTGGGGCACGTCAATTGTCTACAATCGTTGATTAAAATGTTTGTTTTGTAATGTTACACTATAATTAGGCAGTTGTTCAACCGACAAAGATGGACGTGTGATAAGTAGGGCTAGAATGTGGAAACAAGCTAGCAAGCTCGATTATAAGCGAGTTTTAGGGTTTCATAGTGGTGAGCGAGTAGTACTTTTATCATATGTTTTGTCGATTAAAGACAAACTACGAGCAGTGAAACGATTCCTCGCCAGCCAGCAGTGTGAATGTCCAACGATAAACTAGTTGAAACATCTCTTTTATTTACATGGAGTGTATAACTATTGGAATTTCCATGAGCAAGAAAATAGTAAGTAATTTCCTCACCGTCTGCGGGCCAACTGCCTATTATAACGACGAATTAAACGATTCTTCTATCGCACATTAAGTCGATAATTTGTAGACAATTGACGTGCCCCACGGTTTTATTTTAGTCTAGTCTATGCATATGTTTATAATTCCCACGACTGTATCTATTTTATTATTTTTTGGTTTTTAGTACATTTATCTTAAACATTGCAATGTATGTTTAACATAAAACCGTTTAACTTAAAAAGTTTTTTTACCTATTTTTATTTTCTAGTTTTTAGTTTTTATTTCGCATTCTGTTTAATTCATTTAGTGCTTCATTATTGCAAGGCCCATCTTAAATATTGAGGTTGTATAGTGCACTGTATTCTTCTTGTCAAGCCCTTTTATTTGATACCCATATTGGTGGGATTGATAAAAAATTGTTATCAGACATTTGGTAGCGGCGGCCAGCTTAGATTTCAATTTTGCATAGTAAATTGTATTCTACTTGTTGAGACCTTTCATTTGATACCCATGTTGATGGGATTGATAAAACCTAAGTTATCCGCCATTTTGTAGAGGCCGCCATCTTGGATTTTAATTTTATATAGAACATTGATTATACTGGTTGAGCACTTTCATTTGATATCCATATTGATGGGATCGATAAAACCTACGTTATCCGCCATTTTGTAGCGGCCGCCATCTTGTATTTCAATTTTTTATAGTATATTGTATTCTGCTTGTTGAGCCCTTTCATTTGATACCCTTAATGATGGGATTGATAAAACCTAGGTTATCCGCCATTTTGTAGCGGCCGCCATCTTGGATTTCAATTTTTTATAGTATATTGTATTCTGCTTATTAAGCCCTTTCATTTGATACCCATATTGATGGGATTAATAAAACATAAATTATCCGCCATTTTGTAGCGGCGGCCACCTTGAATTTATAATGATAATGAATAAACATAATTGTATTGTCACCAAAATCCAAAGTGTATACAAAATTTCAGATTAATCGGTTGACAGGAAGAGGGTGAAATTTGAGTTACTAAATTTGACCCAAGAATAAAGAATAAAAAATAAATAAAACAAACGGGGTGAGCTAAATAAAACCGTTTAAAAATAAACATGAGTCGCTACTTGTGACGATTGACCTGTTCACATAATTTACCTGATATAACTCGACTTATATAGCTTCTCGCAGGAGGGGCACAGATAATATTCGCTGTGTTTAGACTCGTAAATAGAGAGATATCATCATCATCATAACACCATCACTTCAGCCTATCGCAGTCGCTGCTGGATATTGACCTCCAAAAGTTCATGCCGAAAATGGAATGAACTCACGTATGTTGCCCATAGTCACCACGCTAGGCAGGTGGGTTGGTAACAGCAGGGCAGGTTTGTCGCACCGAATACGTTGCTGCCCGTCTTCGTCCTGTGTACCTCAAAGCCAGCAGATGGATGGTTATCCCGCCATCGATTAGCTTCCTAATATCCAAGGTGGTAGTGGAACTGTGGAAATCCCTTATTCGCCTCTTACGACACCCTGCTGTGTGGTTACGGCAGTAAAAATATCGCCATCTTCTCTCTTCTCGTGTTCAGATAGGATACCCATAATAATTCCTGTCCACACTAGATACAGGATGATAAAAGTATCACCGCGATTAAGAATTTGTAGTCGACAAAAGAATGACTTCTATCAACAAATGAACGGTTAATTGTGGTCGACATCTTTGTTATATATAAAAAATTATGAACTTCAGCGAGAACTACCAAAATCTCCAGAACTATCTACTACATGTATATATTATCTATTATCTGTTACAAAACGTCGTTCCATCGCAGTCAGAGCGAAGTCAAGTAGATCAAAGTATCACTTTGTGTCGATAGATGGCGCTCATCGTCAGCTACGAATACTGAATCGCGGTGACGAGTTCGTTATTGTTGTGTTTAAGTGAATCTGTAAATTACGTTGGGATTGTTCGCTTGAAATCATTTCTACATTCCACTTATATAATTTTTTCAAGTTCCTTACCACGCCCCACATGTAACGGAACACTTATAACTAAGTCTTCGCTTTCCTGTGTCAGAAACCTGGAAACACACTCAAGTGAAGGCAAAGATCATTGAAACCACGATAATCACCTGTGTGGCCCATACAGACATTTGTCACAGGTGAAAGAAGGAGCGGGAAGACTGGCGACTACAAACTGCGCCCACGGGTCTATGAGATATAAACAAAACGAAGTCAATTTTAATATATTGAAATCTCAAGACATTTAATTTTTTTAGCCGAAATCAAAAAAGGAGAGGCTATCAGTTCTACTGTATTTTTTGTATGTTACCTCAGAACTTTGTACTGGATCGACCGATTTTGATGATTCTTTTTTTAATCGAAAGGTGGTGCTTATAATGTGTTCCTGTTCAAATGAGACCTGACAAGAACTTTTTGAAATATCTCTAGTGAGTAGTATTTACTTGACAACGTCTACCTGCGTTGTATTACTGGTTAATGTGATTGCAGTCGGTTTTTTGATTAATTAAAATTAAAATTAAAATTGTTTCGTTGTTTAAATTAGTGAATAAATAGTTAACGTTGAAATTTTATTGTAATTATAGAAGTCAATTCTATGCATTTCTACTTTTATTTACTCTTTTACTAATTCGATTTAATACTGTACCGTCCCTCGACTAATAGGAACGCAGTGTGACAATGACTTCATGCAATGTATGTAGGAGGGAAATCAAGTTGATGTAAGCGTGTTCCGGTCGTTAAAAAAATTAGATTCCTTGTGGTATTGGCTAGTGAATGATAGCCTTTGTCTCGTAGGGGAAATTCAATCAAAATTTTGCCGTACATTTTAAATTGGAATAATTTCTTAAGCTCTCAATAAAAGTTCTCAATAAAGCTCATTTCCATGCTGTTTTATTTTGTAGTTTTTATGTGACGGTAGTTTAATAGTAAATTACGAATCTACTGACATAATATTTTTTTTTCGTAAATACGCCCATTAGGTTCTTATTTCATGTCATTTCGCTTTTGTCTTTAATTTCTCATCATAGCTAATAATAGACGAACCGTAGACTTAGATAAGGTCAAAGTGTCTGCCGATTTTAAAAATATGAACGAACCGTGGCGCCGTCTATAGTGCTTCGCTTAAACTGAAAATAAAAAATCATCATATAAAAAATTTCGCTCTAGCGGGTACACCGTTCCATAGGTTAATTGGCTAGAGCGCCGACACGGTCGGTCGGAGACGCGGGTTCGAACCCCGCTGGAACGGTCAATTTTTGATATGATATTCAAAAATGTTTAAAATTCCTAATGTGTAGGTAACACAAAAATAAAATCGTACTTATACAACTTATTTATGATAAAAGTTAAATTTTTAATTAAAACTGTAAACGTCACTCGCAGGGGCCGTAAATAAATTTTTGAAATTAATATACCTACTTAATATATACAAGAACAAAAATTTTGCCAGCGAAGTTCATTATTCGTAATCGAGAAAAATGAAAAGTAATTTGATCAGTTACAGATGGTCCACTTTGAGAAACTTATAGTTTCAACGATATTTCACTCATTACTCTAATCAGTGTTATTACACGTATAGATTCAACCCTACAGCAAGTTTTAATCAAATATTAAAATTCATAGTACAAGCCGTGATAAGAGCGCTCCCTCACGGATGTAGCTCAGACCAATCATCTTGATACTTTAAATTCTTACTACAGTAAGTATAATAACATTAAACACTATGTTATTAAATTATGAGGTATACCTACAATTATTTTGCTGTAAATATCACACCAACCAGTAAAAACCAGATAACGGGAAGTGAGTGAAGCTTAAGAATTAAGAAAGAATAAGATTAACACATACGTATCGTTTTTTTATATGAGCATTCAGTTTTTTTTTAATTACTTAAGAATTGATTTCACAATAAATTGTATGATATATGTATGTATAGTCGTATACATGTGTACTTCGCGTTCATAATATATAAATCTCTGTGAGATCAACGTTTTAATCTCTTTTATGTAAATGTTAAACACATTGAAGTAAAAATTAAACACCAAGTGAAATATTTATACATTTCTGTCTGTAACAATAAAAAAAAATTATTTTTCAAAGTATCAAAATCTTTGAAACGCCGGACAATCTTATTCTGTTCCAAGATCAAATTGCGCTTTGAACCCTCGTTCTGTCAAAAGTCTGCGAGGAATGACGACGACTTTAACTAAAATCATCCGTTAACAAAGCAGGTTTATTGAAATTTAGAGTGTAAATAGTAAGAAAGATAATCTAAATATCGCGGTTGCAAACTATTATTACTCTTTGTATTGTATTTTTATGCAACTAGATCATCAAGCAAGGCTATGACTCACTGATTAGTACCGTAGCTTATAAACGTCTGCAACACCAGAAGCATCACAACCCCGATCATATCCCCAATCCCCCCAGGATCCCTGGTCACCTTACCAATGGAACGCAACACTGCTTGAGAACAGTATTATTCACGTCACGTTAATACGTCCAACTTGGGTTTTATCGGTCTGATTCATACTTTGTACTTTCTGGTGTAAGCCAGGGTAGTACTTTAGGTCCTACCCAATTTCTCATCATGATTAACGACCTTCCAGAAGTACTCAAAAGAACCCAATGTCTGATGTTCGCTGACGACCTAAAGTTGTTTATGACTATTGAAGGCAATAATGATTGCGATGCGCTTCAAAATGACATACATAATGTTTGTGCCTGGAGCAGAGACAATCAATTAGCATTTAATACATCTAAATGTAAAATTGTAGCGTATACTCGGTCCCATTCCCCGATCTCCTTCACGTACACCGTCGACGGCGAAGCTTTGTCTAGAGTAGATAGTATACGTGATCTAGGTATAATCTTTGATTCGGCGTTAACATTCAATCACCACATTAAATTAACGTGTCAAAAAGCGTACAAAGCACTTGGGTTTGTTATAAGACAATCAGCAAGATTCTCTAACAAAGAATCAATTTTAATATTATACTTTGCTTTTATTCGCAGTACATTGGAATACAATGCTTTAATCTGGAATCCACACGAAAAACTTTATAAAACATTAGTTGAGCGAGTGCAAAAAAAGTTTGCCCGTTATTTGTTCTTTAAACTCTATGGTTACTATCCTTATTTGTATCCCTCTCTTTATGTGAATGGTATGGTGGGCTTGGATACTCTTGAGCTAAGGCGAAAGTGTGCCCTTATGCTCCACTACTACCATTTAGTAAATAATAAAATAGATAACACTACGACATTGGGGGCATGTGGTATATGCGCACCGCGTTGTACGGTCATGAGGCGCTCCCGGCCGCTGTTCGCGGTGGAGTGTGTGCGGACGCAAGCTGCTCGGAGCGCCCCAACGCAGTCAGCCCTTCGCTTACTTAATAATATGTTGGCCTCCAATAGTAGTATTGATATATTCGCTATGAATTCGTCTGAATTTGTTAAATCTTGCTTTAAGTATTTAGAATTATGTTAATGTGTATACTCGTATTATAAGATAAATTGTTATTTCTTAAATGTATTTGTTGTATCTAGTGTTATTAATTTATGCTTGTTTATTGTACGCCTTGGTTGTAAACTGTAAGTGCAATAAATGTAAACTGTAATAAATAAATAAATAAATAAATTATTAAGCTGAGATCTTTTATAAGGTCGAGGTATAGTCAGGCTGCTCCAGATGTCATGCAAGATATTTCCTGCTGTGCAGCTACCGCAGTTGAAATATGTTTATTTCGTAATTCCATCACATATGAACTTATTTTAAGTTTTTTAAAATCGTTGAGATTTGAGGCTCGATAAAACAAAAATGCGTCACGATAAAGAAACAAGGAAACAAATGTACAGTACGTAGACAAAATCTAATAAATCGACGAACGGCGGCTGCATGCACGAAAAAGGATGACTCATTCTCCCGTTACACTCATTGTCCAGTTACACACACTGTACGCTTGCGCCGCATCTATCTCACTTCCACTCGATTGGCCAATGCGTCCGAGGAGATGTTTTATTGTGACGTTACCGCGTTAAACTATCGTCCATAAACCAACTTCACAGACAACCAGTTAAATCAACAATCAGTGCCATCTAGTGACGCAACGAGATATCCACCCAAATTTACTTTGTAACACATCTGTATTATATTATTATTGATATCTTTATTATATATAAAGAAATTATCAACATCAGCGACACCCTACCACAATGTTGATAATTTTCGACCAATTTTGTTGCAAAGCGTTCCTTCACAGTCACAGCGAAGTCACGTAGATCGAAGTATCATTCTATGTGCTGATAGATGGCGCTCATCGTCAACTACGAATACTGATCGCGGTGGCGAGATCGTTATTGTTGTGTTTAAGTGAATCTGTAAATTCCGTTGGGATTACCATCTTGGGGCGCCGAAAATTGACACGCATAAGCCTACTGTAATTTTTCTAGTTCCTTACCACGTCACAGTGTGTAAAGGAACCCCTATACCTAAAAACGGAGTCAATGTTAATAGTTTGTAACCTCCGGACATTTATTATTTTAACCAACACCAAAAAAGGAGAGGGTATCCATTCCACTGTATTTTTTGTATGTTACTCCAAAACTTTGTAGTAGATTGACCGATTTTGATTATTCCTTTTTTAATCGAAAGGTGGTGCTCGTCATGTGTACTCTTTTAAATGAGATCTGACAAGAACTTTTTGAATTATCTCTAGTAATGAGTATTTAGTTGAACACGTCTACCTGCGTTGTATTACTGGTCGATGTAATTAAAGTCGGTATTTTCGTTTGCGAGCAAACACAATTACACAAATTGTTTTCGCTGTTTAAGTTGGTGAATAAATAATTAACGTTAATATTTTATTGTTATTATAAAAGTCAATTCGATGCATATCTACTTTGATTTATTCTTTTAATACTTCGATTTATTACTGTAACGATTCCAATACGTGTACCGTCCCTCGACTTATAAGAACGGAGTAAGACCTTCACACAGTGTATGTTGGAGGGAAATCGAATTGACGTAAGCGTGTTTAGATTTCGTTTGGTATCAGCTAGAGAAAGATAGCCTTTATCTCGTAGGAGAAATTCGTTTGAGATTTCATTTTCATACTTTTTTAGTTAGTCGTTTGTGTGTCGGTAGTTGAAAAGTAAATCACTAATATAGTTAATCATAAGTTATAGTTCTCTGTTGTGAATATCTCATTAAGGTTTTATTTCATTTCGTTTTTTAACCGACTTCCAAAAAAGGAGAGGTTCTCAATTCTACTGTATTTTTTTATGTTTGTTACTTCAGAACTTTTGACTGGATGGACCGATTTCGACATTTTTTTTTAATCGAATGATGTGTGTCATTTGGTACCATTTAAATTTTTTTTACATCTAACAACTACTTTTGGAGTTATATCTAATACTGCGTTCTTACTTGACTATTTTATCGTCGACCTACGTTGTATTATACCGCATAACTTTTTACAGGGTTTACCGATTTTGATGTATTTTAATTTAATCGAAAGCTGATGTTGATCTTGTGGTCATCGATATATGATAACAACTTTTAAGTAATCTTTGATAACGCGTATTTACTTGACTATTTTTTCGTCTACCTACGTTGTATTACTTATCAATGTAATTGAAGTCGTTTTTTTTTCTTTTGCGAGCAAATACGATTGTCAAATTTTCAAATTAAACCATAAATTGTTTCTTGCTACTCGTATCAGTATACTTATATACCTGTATCTTAGAACAAGCTTAAAGCTCTATTTATATGTCACTCTCAGCGTCACTTAGCTCAGCGTACGTTGTTTCACATGAACTCACTTACCATTTTTTGTTTTGTTGATATATGCCGTTCATGGTTCGAGCAAAACTAGGACCATTAATTACTCGTAATAGACCATACATACAAACATGTTCGCTGTATGTTGCAACTTGTTGATAGATGGCGCTCATGGTTCGAGCAAAGCTAGGCCGATTAAACAATGCGAATTTACCGTGTATGTTTCTACTTGGTAACAGGTGGCACTCATCAAGTTACAAATCGCGGTGGCAAGGTTTTTATAATTGTGTTTATAGTCGATTATGAGAATGTCTTGCTTTGCTAGCGTTAGCACAGTAGTTAATGTTGTAGTTACTGCTGTAGCTAGCGCTAATAGTTCATAAGGTACAGCCATATACAAACTAATTTTTCTAGTTCCATCCCCCTATCACCATGTAGGAGAAACGGAACCCCAATACTCAGTCTTGTTACAGACGGACGACGATGTTTAGTAACAAAGTTCCTTTACAGCTTTGAGCTCACGGAAATCTGGAACGTTGTGATTTTTTTTAAATGGATGACTACTTTTGGAGTAATCTTTGATAACGCATATTTACTTGACTAGTTTTTCGTCTACCCACGGTGTATTATTGGTCGATGTAATTGCAGTCGGTTTTTTTTTTCGTTTGCAATCAAACACAATTATTGAACTGAGCTTTAATATGCTTAAATATTGATTCATTTGACAAATTTACGAGGTCTTTACATGTAGATTAACTGTCGACTTTTCAAATGTATACCTACTGTAAATAATGTAAATAATGGATATCGACATACGTAAATAACTGCTATATTTCAAAACACTATTTATGTGGTTTCGTTTTTTTTTTTTTTTAATAATAAAAGTATTTTTTAATAAAAAAAAAATTGTTATTACTTAGGTTTCCTTGTTACGGTAATTATTATGAGCGATGATGATTATACAACACCAAGTAAAACGCAAACTTATCTATTTCCATACAAATTAACGATTGCGGTAAAAATTTAGTCTTAAGCACAGTTCGCAAATGAGCAGGTCCGACGTATTGAATGTTCGGTGTTTGTTGCAACTTGTTGATAGATGGCGCTCATGGTTCGAGCAAAGCTACGCCGATCAAACAAAAGCGAACGTACCGTGTATGTTTCTACCTAGAAACAGGTGGCACTCATTAAGTTACAAATCGCGGTGGCAAGGTTTTTATTATTGTGCTTATAGTCGATTATGAGAATGTCTTGCTTTGCTAGCGTTAGCACAGTTAACGTTTTAGTTAGCTCTGTAGCTAGCGCTAATAGTTCATAAGACACAGTCAGCAGTAATTTTTCTGTTTCCGTCCCCTATCACCATGTAGGAGAAACGGAACCCTAATACATTTACTTACATACCATAATTAATACATAGAAATTAACATGAGTCGCTACTCGTGAGGAGTCACCAGTTCACATAATTTATCTGATATAACTCGAATTATATAGCTTATCGCAGGAGGCACAGATAACGTTAGCTGTGTTTTTACTCGATAATAGATTACTGCCATCATCATCATCATCACACCATCTCTATAGCAGTCCACTGCTGGACATAGGCCTCGACAAATTTACACCAAAAATGGCGCGGACTCACGTGTGTTGCCCATATTCACGCCATTTTTGGCGCAAACTTATGGAGGCCTATGTCCAGCAGTGAGCTGCGATAGGCTGATGTGTGAGTGTGTGTGTGTGTGTGTGTGTGTGTTTACAGATGTTTGACGTTGTCTGGGTGTTTGTGTCTGTGTACCTGTAGTGTCTCATTCCGGACCCCCGACACAAAAATAAATCCTAGTGAGCACTGTTGAGTGTGAAGCGTTTATATATATATAAGCTCCCTCCTCCATTCGGTTTTGCCGATACATTGTCAAATACACCCACATTTAATCTGCTTAAACCCAAAGATGTAGCCATATAATAAAAGATTTATTGTTCTGTGGAACTGGTGGCTATAAGTTTTAGCTTGTCGATAGATAGCACTCATGGTAGCTCATCTAAATCGCGGTGGCAAGATTGCTGTAACAGTGTATGAAGTCAAGCAACTTGTTAATTCTCACATCATCGACTTCATCGATGTAACGAATTTTATCTTGCGAATTTTTGCAGTTCCTTACCACGTCACTGTGTGTAACGGAACTTCTTATTATGACTAAGACTCCTGTTCGTTCTGCTGTCTGTTCGTGTCACAGGGCTATCTCAAGATCTATAATAGGTAAACACTTGGTATTTCACAGTATGTTTTTTTTTTTGTCTTATGACATACACACACGGTCGTCTGTTCCTATAGTAAGCAACTTAATGCTCGCGTTACATGTAACAGCAGACTGTTGAATATTTATTTGATAAATATTCATCGAAATAATGGATATACATATAAATAAATACAAATATTACTTCTACCAGACTCAGGCGGAAATCGAACCCGCGACCCGCGGAGCAGCAAGAAGGACCACTACAAACTGCGCCTACGAGCTAGTCTATGCACAATATGCGTTATAATAGTAGATATAAAAACAAGTAAAAACAAAATGAAGTCAATGATAATAGTTTGTTATCTTAGGGCATTTACTTTTTATTTTTATTTTTTACCAATTTCAAAAAGTAGGAGGTTATCAATTCCATTGTATTTTAAGTGTCTTACCCGAGAACTTTTTACTGCATGGGACCTAGTTCGATGATCCTTTTTTTATAAAAACAATCTAAGTGAGAGCCTTCTCCTATTTTGGAAGTCGAATAAAAATAAAGAAATACACACTAAGATGAGTGTATTTCTTTATTTTTATTCAACAAGGAAAACCAATTTTAATTCTCATTTATGTCAGTCTTGTTACAGACGGACGACGATGTTTAGTAACAAAGTTCCTTCTAAGCTATGAGCTCACGGAAATACGGAACGTTGTGATTTTTTTATCTAAGCGACCGTGGCGCCATCTATAGCGAGTCCTTTACAGCATTCGTGACTATTTAAAGTTTCACATTACAATGCATTCTTTGACAGGAGACGACACCATGCTATTTTTAATTCGTACGATTTATTTTTGTGTTACCCACACATTAGGAATTTTTAGGATTTTTTTAGGAGAACCATAGACTTAACTAAAGTCAAAGTTTCTGAGTCTAGTCTCTTTTCTGTTTTTAAAAATATGAACGAGACACCCAATCTAATGTATACAACTTCTTTATGGTAAACAGTTAAATTTTTAAGTAAAAATGTAAGCGTCACTCGCAGGGACCTTAAATCAATTTTTCGAAATTAATATACCTACTTAACTTTATATATGTTGCAGTTAGAACTCTTAACCAGTCAAAAGTACTATTGACTAGCGAAATCAGTCAAAAGTACTTTTGACTGGACAAGTTGGTCAAAAGTGGTTTTGACTGAAAGTTATTGGTTATTAGTACTTGTGACTGCAAAATCGCGGTTAAAAATACTTTTGACTGACGCTCTCCGTCAAAAGTAGTTTTAACTGCAAAAAAGCGTCAGTCAAAAGCACTATTAACTCGTTAGATGTGAATAAATTTAGTTCAATGATCCTGATAAACCATAATAAATTTATGCCCGAGATCTTCTTGCGACTGCATGTCAATCAGATCGACTTGGCAGCGGCTGTTCATTTCAGTGTGCAGGATCGGTTTCTAAACCTGACCCATCCTTTTCTTGCTTTCCTTCCTTTGGCATACTTCGCACATTGATAAATATATATTAATCATTTTTTTTACAACATTAGCGTAACATTAGCGTACTTTTTTGCCGTTTCATTCTTAAGTCTATCGCGACCACCATGCCCTATAGAAATATGAGCAGCATCAATAATGTCATAGATTTCCTCAGCCGGCAAATATATTTGACAGGTTCTGTGTTTGTAACTAATTTTTTTATACCACAAACCTGTGATGGTGTTTCCTTTTCATTAAATTTCGCGTCTTCCACATCCATTGCAAACTTTTCAAATTTTTCTTTTGTCATCACATTGAAATGATTATCTTTCATATCTTCCATCGCTAAAATTCTTTGCAAAAAGCCTTCTTTCTTTTCGTAGTCACTCATTTTTGTTCTAATATCAGCACGTTCTCCACTAATAATGAGTAATGTAAAAGTTTATATGTGCGTTTGTCGTTATTTTTATTGACCACCTTTACTTTTTAAGAGTTTTGACGGAATCATTTAGTCAAAAGTACTTTTAACCAGCTCCATTGGGTAAAAGTACTTTTAACTGTTATTTTAGTCAAAAGTATTATTGACTAAAGCAAACGGTCAAAAGTACTTCTGACTGATTTTGCTAGTCAATAGTGCTTTTGACTGGTTAAGAGTTTTGACTGCAACATATACAAGATCAAAAATCTTGCCAGCGCGGTTCATTATTCTTAATCGAAAAACAAAAAGCAATTTGAACAGTTACAGATGGTCCACTTTGAGAAACTTATATTTTAGACGATATTTCACTCATTACTCTAAACAGTGTTATGACACGTTTATATTCAACCCTACAGCAAGTTTTAATTAAATATTAAAATTCATAGGACAAGCCGCGATAAGAGCGCTCCTTCGTGGGTGTAGCTCAGACCAATCGTCTTGACACTTTCAATTCTTACTAAAGTAGCTATAATAACATTACATTTAACGTTATATATAAGGTATACTTACAAATCTTGTGCTGTAAGTGTCGCACTGACCAGTAAAAACCAGATCACGGGAAGTGATTGAAGCTTATTCGTCACTGTGCTTATGTGATATACGTGTTGTTGGAACGAAGTTCCTTACGGCAGGCTAGACATTTGGCTGGGCGACCGAACTGAAAAAAATGTGATACTAAAACCGTAAGAAAAATATATAACAGAAGTGACGTAATATCAGTTACACGACTGTATAATATGACGTTTGTAAAACTAAAATATTACTAGTAAACTTTTTTTAAAATTATTTATGTAATTTTATACTGTCTAAAAAAATAAATAAAGCCATATGTTTTTTTTATTTCACTTAATAGTTTGAATTATTATTATTATTATTATTTTGTTTGATTTATTTTATCTTACGGTATTTGTTATTTTCTAAAATACTAAATTTCCTAAATACTTTTATGTACTTAATTAAAAACCAATCAACAAAATTAAAAAAAAATCAAGAACTAGAATATATATATGTATATATATATATATATATATATATATATATATATATATAAAATTCAACATTTTTTTTCAAATTGTGTTGCTTCTATACTATCCGAAGGAACTTCGTTCCTACCTGGTGTCCCATGACACCACAATTTTTTTTTATATGAACATTCAGTTTTTTTTATTACTTAAGAATTGATTTCACAATAAATGGTATGATATAATTATGTACCTATGTGTAGTCGTAAACATGTGTAGTTCGCGTTCATAATATATAAATCTCCTCTGTGAGATCAATATTTTAATCTATTTTATACTCATGTTTAATAAAATAACGCTGAAGTAAAAATTAGATTTATACATTTTCTGTGTGTAAAAAATAAATATTTTTCAAAGTATCAAAATCGTTGAAAGGCCGGACAATCTTATTCAATTCTAAGATCAAATTGCGCTTTGAATCGTCATTCTGTCAAAATCTGCGCAGAATGACGATGACTTTAACTGAAATTATCAGCGGGTATATTGAAACTTATTGCGCAAATAGTAAAAAAGTTAATTTAAATATCGCGGTTGCAAACTTTTATTACTCTTTGTGTTGTATTTTTTTATGCAACTAGATCATCAAGCAAGTCTGCAACGCCAGAAGCATCACAACCCCGATCATATCACCAATATCCAAGATCTTTGATCACCTTACCAAAGGAACGCAACACTGCTTGAAAGCAGTACTATTTAGCTGTGATCTTGTCTAAGGCATTTGCAAAATATTTTCCTGCTGTGCAACTATGACAGTTGAAATATGTTTATTTCGTAATTCCATCACATATCAAATTATTTTAAGTTGAAACTTCTTTGGAATTGTTGTAATTTGAGACTCGATACAACGATAATGCGTCACGATAAAGAAACAAACACACAAATGTGTGACAGAGTATGAGAATGAGACAGAACACATTATACTGTATTTTATATTCTCATCGAATAACATCTCTCGTCTGCTATGTGGTAATTCAAAACTCACGCGGTAGTAAAATAATACCATGCACGTATAACGTATGGTTTGAAATGTTAAATGTCAACATAAATAAGTAATACAATTCTAATCGGTTTTGTGATCAAACTGAGCAGTAAATAGCCATATTTTCGTATTGCATGCTGTGAATGTTCAATGTTCGGCGCATGTTTCGACTTGTTGACAGATGGCGCTAACCTCTAGTTACAATTTCTGAATCGCATTGGCAAGATTTTTGTCATGGTATTTATACTCGACTTGAATTATTTCTGATATTGATATAAAAATATATTATCACAGCGAGATTAGCTGTGTAATTTATTTTTATATCAGTTTATTATACCAATATTAAAATTCCTATACCAACATATATAGGACTTGTAGGAATATTAAAAATAAGTATAATAATTTTTCTTTTAATCTCTTAAAATCTTTTTTTTTTCATATTTCGAAAATATAGTATTTCAAAAATATACAGTTAAAATTTGACAACGATATTTTTGGTATTTCAGGTTGTAAAACCTATTTCAAAGGTCAGCGCCAAAGCAGGTAGTCGAGCCGGTTGGCCTAGTCAGTAATTATATTGTTCGGTGGAGCGCATCTGCTTCGGTTTCATCCCCTGAGTTGTAGTAAAGGGAAATATCTTAGTTTTCAGAGCTGAAAAAACTGAAGATATTGAAGAGTTTGAAAGGACTGAGGGTTTACTATATGGGGCTGGAATAGCTAGCTGATTACCGTCACTATAGTTACGATCTCTACTCTAATCTAATTTTCTTGAGAATTTCCCTGACTACAATTTTAAGCGCGTTTATCTCAAAACGACCGTTTTCTGCCTGGCGAACGGCAAAAAAAAACTACTAAGTCGATTTGTTTCCAATATGTTATTTAATATACTAACAGGTATCGCGAAAAATAAATTTTTTCGTCGATTATTTTTTAACCGACTTCCAAAAAAGGAGGAGGTTCTCAATTCGACTGTATTTTTTTTTTTTTTTTTTTTTTTTTTTTATGTATGTTACATCAGAACTTTTTACTGGGTGGAGCGATTTCGACAAATTTTCTTTTAATCGAAAGGTGGTGTGTGCCAATTGGTCCCATTTAAATTTATTTGAGATCTAACAACTACTTTTCGAGCTATATCTAATAAAGCGTTTTTACTTGACGCTTTTTTCGTCGACCTGCGTTGTATTATACCGCATAACTTTCTATTGGATGTACCGATTTGAATAATTCTTTTTTGTTAGAAAGGGGATATACCTAGTTTAGTACCATGATATGGAAACCAGGATCTGATGATGGGATCCCAGAGAAATCGAGGGAAATTCTTGAAAATCCGCAATAACTTTTTACTGGGTGTGCCGATTTTGATAATTTTTAATTTAATCGAAAGCTGATGGTTATCATTTGGTCACATATAAATTTTATCGAGATCTGATAACTACTTTTTGAGTAATCTTTGATAACGCGCAGTTACTTGAGTATTTTTTCGTCGATCTACGTTGTATTACTCGTCGATGTAATTGAAGTCGGTTTTTTTTCTTTTGCGAGCAAACACAATTATTATTTATTCACATGCAAAAAATGATTTAAAAAAAAAATCGAAATTTTCGGCCTACTTTCAACAACGCGCAATTTCATAAAAAAAAAAACACATTTTTTTTTCATTTTACCTCCTGATAGGTTTATTTTTAATGATTAAAAATCCGTTTTGATTTTTTTTTTTATTTCAGACCCACAGAAAAGCTAAATCATCGCGCGCCGCTCAGGTTCTTTTTTTTAATGACACTAACTTCAATGCCATCTTTAAAATCATTAAATTATTTTTTTATTTTGTAACTAAATAGTCCTTTAAAAGTTTCAATGTTGTAGTGGTTATATAGATTTAAAAAAAAAAAACTTGTAAAAAAGCTCTGGGCGAATAAAAATCTATAACTCATTGGAAATTTGTTAAGTATTTTTTTATTTTGTAACTAAATAGTCCTTTAAAAATTTCAATGTTGGTTATATAGATTTAAAAAAAAAAAAACTTGTAAAAAAGCTCTGCGCGAATAAAAATCTATAACTCATTGGAAATTTGTTAAGAGTGGTAAAAACGAAAGATTTGATGGCAGAGATGATCAAAATGTATGAGATGTCTCTGACACGCGAACGGAAATCACTCCTTACGAAGTATAATGATAGCTAAATAAAATCAGGAGATATAGCAAGTGAATCAAATTATAATCACAAAATCGTGAAATGAAAAGATAAATTGTTGCTTGCTACTCGTATATACCGTTACATATATTCCTGTATCTTACAATAAGCTTAAGGCACTATTAAATAAACCGTCACTCTCAGCGTCACTAGAAGTCAGCGTCAGTTGTTTCACACAAATTCACTAGCAATATTATTGTCATAAACTCAAATGTGATTGATAAAAGTACAAGTCTGACTCTTGCACGAAAAGCAAATCGGTACAAGCGTCAGCACAACGTGAGCTAATTAATAAAACAAATAAGTAAACACATTTCTTGTATGGCAAACCGTGATTTTTCAACTTTATTACATTATTTAATTTTTAGCAATATGTAATTATTTCAACTTTTGTGGGAAATCATCAAAAATGAGATAACGGTATCATCGTGCAAGCGGAACACGAACGAGACCATCCTCCCGCCTTTAAAAGTATAATAACTGACTTTATATAGAAGGAATAAAATGTTAACACCACGATTTATTACCCGTTTCAGACCAATCAACCACTGAACATTCCTAGACATGTTCGCTGTATGTTGCAACTTGTTGATAGATGGCGCTCATGGTCCGAGCAAAGCTACGCCGATCAAATAGAGCGACTGTACCGTGTATGTTTTACTTGGTAACAGATGGCACTCGTCAAGTTACAAATCGCGGTGGCAAGGTTTTTATTATCGTGTTTATAGTCAATTATGAGAATGTCTTGCTTTGCTAGCGTTAGCACAGTAGTTAATGTGTAGTTACTGCTGTCGCCAGCGCTAATAGTTCGTAAGACTTTGAGCATTGGGAATTTTTCTAATTCCGTCCCCTATCACCATGTAGGAGAAACGGAACCCTAATACAATTTCTTAAATACCATAATTAATACATAAAAATGAACACGAGGCGCTACTCGTTACAATTCACCTGTTCACATAATTTACCTGATATAACTCGACTTATATAGCTTATCGCAGGAGGCGCAGATAATATTCGCTTGACTTTGACTCGTTAAAAGATGTCATCATCATCATCATCACACCATCACGTCAGCCTATCGTAGTCCACTGTTGGAGACAGGCCTCCACAAATTCACGCCAAAAATGGTGTGAATTTACGCGTGTTGCCCATATTCAGCACGCTGGGCTGGCTGGTTTTTGACCGCAGCCTTGCCAACTTTTGGAGGCCTGTGTCCAGCAGTGGACTGTTTTAGGCTGAACTATTTATTTATTTATACATTAATTACGTAGTACTATGATATGGGGATTGTCTACGTTGCATTTCATTCTATATTTACTGAGTAAAAGTGTCAATGCAGCAACGGCGTAATGTTCCCACGGATTTAGTTTTAATAATTATTTTTGTAAAAGCGATCATTCCATATTCCCACATCGAAGTGGAATCATCGTTTATAGGATTAAATTGTTTTAATTAAAATATTAATAAAGATAGTTTTAAAGTAATTTCGGTTTTTTTTCGATCTTCTGTCTGTCGCAAACGTAATTTATTTATAAATGATCACAAAAACAAAAAAAAATACGTCATTTGTTTACATTTGTATCGTATTTAGTATTAATGTATTTCTCAACGCGCTAGGAAACCTTGAAGGGAACTTGATCGGAATCTTCTTGACATTAAGAAAGGCGTGGGTCGCATCCTCAAGATACATTTAACGATATTCATTTTACAAAATAAATCAACAGCGAAAAGTGGGCCAGTGAGTTAATATTACGTTATTTCGCGGACAAGAAACGAAATCCTTAAAGATTAATATTTCAATGACGTATACATTGTACCTGGCGGTACGTACGTCGGGGCGTTTAAATAAGCTGTGTAAATAAAATAACTGGAAGTAAAAGTAACTCGTAATTGGCTTCGAGTTATTTTCACGTTTTATATATTCAGAATAATTTATTATTTTATTATATTAAGACACATTGATAGATATAATATAAATAACAATGATTAGTAAAATGCCACACAAACTCATTCGAATTTACCAGTCATCATTCATTAAATTAAAGTGGGTAGTTGTGAGTAATAATTGACCGTTACGTCACCACACCGTAGTCCTAAGAAGGCCACTAGATGTAGTTTATAAAACTTTGTATAATTTGGTTTAAAATGTTTGAAAAATGAGGCCAAACAGGTTGTAAAGTGTATGTTTAACACGTTAGAACCTCTTTGTCCTATTTTCGAAATTGTCAGATTTGACTTTATACTCACAAATAAATATCTTGTCAGCGCGATTCAAAGCGCCCTACCCACGCCTTACTCAACCTACGTTGTATTACTTGTCGATGTAATTAAAGTCGGGTTTTTTTCTTTTGCGAGCAAACACAATTATTGAACTGAGCTTGTTTAAATCTTTTTAAATTAATTCCTTCTGTAAATAGTGAATATACTGTGAATAATAGATACTAAGTTTCTTTTTTATACAATGATAGGCTTGCGTTTGACCACTATTTCACCTGATGATAAGTGAAAATGCGGTCTTAGATGGAACACGCTTAGCTAGAAGTAGCTTATTCACCCGCGACTTAAAGATCCCCAGGTTATAATTTTCTGGAAACACAGACGCTGGTAGAGAGTTCCATTCTTTGGCCGTACGGATCAAGAATGTACTAGCGAATTGCTTAGTGGGTATAAGGGGAATGTCAACCATATAAGGGTGGCGTAACGCAGAGCGTCTGGTTGTACGATGATGGAAGGGGGAGGGGGGGAATCAGGTCATGGAGTTTCTGTGCACACTCTCCAAAGTGTATCCGATAAAAAAAAAGTCGCAAAGTAAACAGGCGCTAAATTTAAAACACTATGTTTGCAGTTCTGTTGTCGAAGGTTTCATTGGAACGACAGTAATAAATCTCCACTGTCCGCTCATCTCACAGAGCTGTGTTTAGAAGAGTAATGGGACATTCAGAGACTACATATAGTTGAAATAGCAATAACGATAAACACTGATCGTTAACTTTGTACGCCATTTCATTGTGTAAGTGTAATTCATTTATTAATCTTCTCACAGCGATCCAGTATTGGTAACCGTCTGTAAGTGTCGTCTGTGACGACGTTGAATATTTTTATTAAAATTTATAATCTAAATAGATCTGAAAACTGAGTGTCGCTCATAACACTTGGTGGGTTACGAACGCCACGCAATTTTCAATTTTCGAAGTGATCGTAATCAACTTTATATATAATAACAAAAATCTCGTTATCGCGATTCAAAATAAGCAACCAACGATGAGTGCCATCTAGTAACAAGTAGAAACATACAAGTACATCCGATATTGACTGTGCTTAATATATTGATTATACATATATATGTGTATGTATCATGTAGGGTTTTTTTCTAGGTAATGAAAATGCATCATTTTTGCAGACATAATGTTTATCTGCAAATAATACAGATAATTACGCTGCTGCACCTACCTTTTCAATGCCTATTTTCGTTTTTCTAAAGGTTCTCTTCGAGAGATCGCTACTAAGCGATAAGACCGCCTTTGTACATTACACATAGATATAGTAAAAAAAAGTAGATAATGCGCGGCCTTTGTTGTTAGTGAAGCCACAAAACTCGGCTCCTTCAAGTAAATACACGCGCTCACGCACACATATGCATCAAACTACGCTCATTTTCGTTAGTATGTCACGAGGCTTCATACAGTAACTTTGCTTATAAAATGCCGTCTTGTGTGATTAAATGGTGCAAAAACAATACCAAAGTAAACAAAAAATCTGAAGGAATATCGTTTCACACGTAAGTACATATAAAACTTTAAATTTATTGTTATTCCAAAATAATATTGAGGTTATTCGGAACTTATAATTTCAATGTCACGAAATGACGTACCACGGGAGTGTTGCCAGTAGTTCTTTTTTCAATACCCCAAAATGTGGGTAAGTAAATTGTACGCAATCAGGAAAATAATCAAGTAAAAAGTAGACATAGCTATTGTTTTTTTTCTCGTGTTATTTTATGTTACATAAATTGAAAATAAAAAAATCAAAATATATTTATGAATTATTAACTCGTTTGTTTTATGTTTTAACTTTTTACAATTTTTGAGTAAACTAGGTACCCATATTTTACTATCAAATTTCATGGTTTTAGGTTTCCAACGAATATTTTAATAAACGGTGAATGGGTAGCGGCTGTAAGACTGAGAAAATGACCACGATTATGCTGACCATGCGCATAAAGTCAATTTAATACGATTAGTGATTGAAAAATATTTGAACATAAGACTACATCATATTAGTAAAATGCAAACAATGACGATGACTCTGAGTTCTAAGCGACAAAAATTTAAAAAACTTATACAACATAAATGATTCTAGGTTTAAGAAAAATAGTTAAAAAAAACCGACTGTAAACTGAAAAGAGATAAACAGAGGGGGTAGGAAGTGTCCATTCATACGATTATCTTACGAATATATTTTTTTATTATTCTACCGATTTTTTGTTTTTTTTTTTAGTAAATTTATTTAAAACTATAAACAGGTTTTTATTTTCACATACCCATTTTACCTATATTAAATTAATTGTTTAATAAAAATTTTAGGGACTTTTTTTTAAAGGTGTCAACACTTCACTCACTCACACATCTTTAAAAAAGTGGCTTCAGTTTTCTGTTCTAGGTGCGTTATCTGCCTTTTTTTACTTGATCTATGATATTACATAAATCAGCATAAGGTAACGTTAATCAGCTGATTGAGTGTCTCAGCAGCGTTCATGTAGGATGTTATATCGATGGACAATGCGTCAATAATTGAAGCTACGCTGACGACATGGTGCTGCTGAGTCTATCAATCGGAGGGTTAAGAAAATTATTAGAGATTTGCGAGTCGTATAGGACTTATGATTAAATACAAATTCTAAATCCTGGTGGCAAGATTTTTATTACAATATACAAAGGTAATTACAAAGTCGGTGTTTTATCTTCTTGACACTAAGGCAGGCGTGGGGCAGCACTTCCGTAGTTGTCAAAGTAGATATATTTTAACAACATTCATGCAAACAAAATAATAAAACCAAAAAATGTGGACCAATGAGTTAAAGGACCAATGATTAATATATTAATGACGTATGCACCTGGCGGTACGAACGTCGGTGTGAATAAATGAAGTGTGTAATAACAAGATATAAGTAAGATACGTTCACTTGAAGTTGTTTACGCATAATTGGGGTAGTTATATTAAATGGGGTAGTTTTGAATAAAATGATGTAGTTGTAAACTTTAAATCCTTTAATATTCAATTTCTACATTAAAAAAACGATGTTTTAATTGTAACCATTTATTAGCTTAGAAATATATTTTTTATTTGTAACATGTCGTGTACAATAAAGTATTAAATAAACAATAAAGTATTAAATTAATAAATAAAATAAATCATAATTTGGTTTCCTTGTTACGATATATCGAGTGATGAAGCAAAGTATTATTTGAGCGACTAGCTGTGCTCGCGACTTCGTCTACCTGGAATTTAACAAAAAAGTTATTGCTCAGTTTGCAAGTTAAGTAATTGTGTTTGCAGGCAAACGAAGAAAAACCGACTTCAATTACATCGACAAGTAATACAACGTAGGTAGACGAAAAAATAGTCAAGTAAATACGCATTATCAAAGATTACTCCAAAAGTTGTAATCAAATCTCGATGAAATTTAAATGTGACCACATGATAAACATCGGCTTTCGAATAAATTAAAAATCATGAAAATCGGTACACCTACTAAAAATTTATGCGGATTTTCGAGAGATTCCTTCGATTTCTCTGGGATTCCATCATCAGATCCTGGTTTCCTTATCATGGTACCAAACTAGGAATATCTCCTTTCCAAAAAAAAAGAATTATCAAAATCGGTTCATAAACGCGGAGTTATCCCTGAACATACATAAACAAATATATATACGTTCGAATTGAGTAACCACCTTCTTTTTTTTGAAATCGGTTAAAAATAAATAAATTTCTAAAATAAAAGTAGTCTACGTTACTCCTTATTACATCAGCTATCTGTCAGTGAAAGTTCCGTCGTAATTGGTCCAACCGTTACTGAGATTAGCCGGAACAAATAGACAGACAGACAAAAATTGTAAAAATGTTCTTTTAGTATATGTACCGTGTATACATCCATATGCATTTATTCTAAAGTAGTTATTATAATATCACAATCCAATTTTTATAGTAAGGAAAAATAGCGAAAAGCAAAATTTTTTGTTACATCATATAATAAAAACATTTTTAATAATTTTGTTTGTACGGAACCCTCGGTGCACGAGTTCGACTCGCACTCGACCGGTTATTTCTTAAATTGTAATGAAACTTAGATCTATTCACTTTACTGAAGTGATTAATTACAATAAAATGGAATTCCACGGGCTTGAGGTTATTGTTAACAGATCTTAAAAAGAAATTTGTTACGAACTTTACTTACCCAGCTAACTTTGACGAAAATTACAACAAAAAACGTATCTTTTGTATGTTAAATGTCTTAGTAATCGATTTCCATTAAACCTCTGCGCGAATAAAAATCTATAACTCATTGGAAATTTGTTAAGAGTGGTAAAAACGAGAAATGAAAAGATTTGATGGCAGAGATGGTCAAAATGTATGAGATGTCTCTGACACGCGACTGGAATTTAGTCCTAAGGAATTATAATGATAACTACATAAAATTAGGTGTTATAATAAATGAATCAAATTATAATTACAAAATTGTAAAATTAAACCATAAATTGTTCCTTGCTACTCGTATATACCGATACATATAATCCTGTATCTTACAATAAGCTTAAAGCGCTATTAAAACGTCACTCTCAGCGTCAGTTGTTTCACATAAATTCACTAGCAATATTAATGTCATAAACTCAAATGTATATATTTAAAAAAAAATGATTGATAAAAGTACAGGCCTAACTCCTGCAAGAAAGATAAATGGGTTCAACTGTCAGGTCAAACGTGAGTAAATTATAAAACAAATAAATAAACACATTTCTTGTATAGAAAACCGCGATTACTTAATTTTATTACATTATTTGTTCATTAGTTATTAGTTTCTAATAAAATACAATGGTTAAAAAAAAACATACTATTAAAATTACAAATAAAAATTAATAAATGTCACACCAATTTACAATTACATTAATAAAATCAACAACAAATACATAATACACCACCATTACACAATCTAGCTTAATTAACCGAGGTAGGACCGGTAGTATAGGAAATATCCCGCTCAAAATCTGGAGCAGCTCGACCGATACCTAGGAACTCATATGATAAGAATGAAATAATACTTCGAAAATTGCCTGGAATAGTGTTAGGTGTACTTATACAGTAACCTATCATTATTTTCGGCATCTACTAGAATTTTATTATTACAATATATATATCTACAAGCTAATCTTATCACCACGATTAAGTTTACGAAGCCGCAGATGAACGTCATCTATTAACAAGTCGAAACTTAACCTAATGTCGATGAATGTACAGTCGTTCATTGTTGGTTTGTTTTTGTATGTAAAGTCGATTGTGATAATTTGGAAAATGCGAATAGCTGTTTGGAGTAACGCTAAAAAACTACTCGCTCGTGCCGTCGTCGCTTTCTTAATTAAACAAAAACCACCTTCACAATGAAAATAAATAATTTCAAAACGCTTTAGAGTTCTGTGCACTCAAAGTTTTAACAGAAATTTATTACTAAAACATCGCTCCGTATATTAATATAACATCATTTTATTGTTATTTGAGCATTGAATGCTGCACCACTCTATCGATATTAGTTTGTAGTTATTTTCACTTTTTTGAAATTTTTTAATAATTTATTCGTAGTAAAATTTAACAAAAAGTTTTAAAATTAAAGATTGGGGGAAGGGGTTAAGAAGGGGTTCCGTTGTCGCATTCGAATAACGGACCTACAAAAATTTCTCACACTGAAAAATTAAAAAGTAACGTGGTAACAACAGTAATGGACACTAACACAACAATAAAAATTTAGCCAACGTGATTCTGCTTTCTGTCACTGACGATGAGCGCCATCTATCAACAAGTCTAGATATAAGCAAACTTTCATTTGATGCGTGGTATGACGGAGCGACCGATCTCTGTACAGTTTCATTTCCGAACTGGACCTTTTTTAAGAAAGTCTCTTATAATTCTAAAGGTCATGATACTGAACAATACCAGCATGTGGTGGCTTCCTGAGAGCAACTCGAAAAACAAGGTGACGTTACTCTAAATTAAATATGGCGGCCTTGAAAATATGGCAGGCTTATTTTTTATGGTTTACTACATTATGGGTATCAAAAGAAAGGATTTAATGTAGAATACCAAACAGAGAAACCTGTCCATTTGGCTTAGTGGCTTTCAATAGTGCAGCAATAGCACGGATGACGTCGCCAATGTCACTTAAAATGGAAAAAGCACGAAAGAGATAGTTTGGTGCGGTCAATATTAGAATATTTAGTATATTTTGAAGAAAATTATAATTTCATGAGAATATCTAAAATCTTGACACCACGATGAAGTAAATGGAACCGATGATAAACGCCATCTGTCATCAAGTCGAAACTTAACCGAATGGCAATAAATGTTACGTCGTTGATTGATTGGTTACAAACACTGAATTGTACTGTCAACACAACAACAATTGTAACACTGTCAACACTGTAATTTCAATTAAATAATTCTAAATTTAGAAAAAAAAATCCTGACGTGTGATTAATGAACTCGAGTTTTTCTTCCGTTTTCAACAATTATTAAAAAACACGACAAGACATATTTCCGAAATGTTGGAGGCGCGAACTGAGCATTGGGTCTCCATCTCTCATGTTACTTAGTGCGTAGATCGTTATGATTACCCGTTTCAAATATCTATACAACTTTGTTTTGAATCTTAATATCTATGTAAGTGTGTATGGTCTATGTCATATATTATGTCAGGCTTTTTACCACGTTGGTCGTTAGTTATTTTGAGTTCCTGATTTTTCGTTTGTACTGATACGTTCTTGTCGCGAGATTTAAGTTCTCGTAATTACTTAGTTTGAAAATATTTAAAAATTAAAAATCATTTGTTTAATTTAATTGTTTATCTACAGAGGTAAATCTCGCGACAAGCTTTTATATTATATACATGGTCTAATTACATACATGACATACAACCATACTACAGACATGGCTACAACCGCCAGGACAACGTGAGTTATATAATAAAATAAGTAAACACATGTCTTGTAATGAAACTTCTCCAAATTAAATTTATTACATTACTTATTTATAGAAATCTAAAACTGGTCAACTCTTGCGGGAATATATTACAAATGAGAGAACGATATCATCGTGCAAGCGGTTCACTAACGAGACCGTTCTCCCGCATTCAGAAGTATTATAACCGACTTTATATAGAAGAAATAAAATCTTAACACCACGATTCATTACCCGTAACAGGCCAATCAACGACTGAACATTCCTAGACATGTTCGGTGTATGTTGCAATTTGTTCATAGATGGCGCTCATGGTTCGATCAAAACTACGTCGATCGAACAAAGCGAATGTACGCTGTATGTTTCTACTAGGCAGCAGATGGCATTCATCGAGTTACGAATCGCGGTGGCAAGGTTTTTATTATTGTGTTTATAGTCGATTATGAGAATGTCTTGCTTTGCTAGCGTTGGCTGTAGTAGCTAACGCTAATAGTTCATAAGGGAACTCTCACTTAATTTTTTCTAGTTCCGTCTCCTATAACCATGTAGGTGGAACGGAACCCTAATGCTAAAGTGGGATTAATACATAAAAATTAAAATGAATCGCTTATCGTTACGACTCGCCTATACACATAAGTCACCGTATTTGCCGGTATATAAGAGTTTTAGGTTCAAAGGGATATAACTTTAGATACACCAGTATTCATGAAAATATACTGAAAAATAAATTTGAAATTAAATGCGAGATCATATTTCAATCATAAAGCACGAAAAATGTTATTGAATACTTGGAGTGAATGATTACTGAGAAAAGGGTACAAATTGATAAATATCGATGTTTACGAATTTTTGACAGAGTTATATTATTTTGTATAAAAATTATATCCGTAACTATAGCAGATAGAATGACGTAAGTAGACCAAACAACATACTTTTTTTGTGATAATCACAAAAAAAGTTTAACTCGACTTATATAATTTATCACTATGGGCATAAATATTATCTATTGTGTTTTGACTCGTTGATAGATAGGACTCATGATTAAATACAAAATTTTAAGTCGCGGTGGCAAGGTTTTAATTACAGTATACAAAGGTAATTACGAAGTCGGTGTTTTATCTTCTTGACACTAAGGAAGGCGTGGGTTGCACTTACCTAGCTGTCAAAGTAGATATATTTTAATAATATTTATTTAACAAAACAATATGACCAAGAAAACCATTGAACCATTTCTCGTTCTAAATTAAAATTCTTAAAGATTAACATATTAATGACGTATGCACCTGGCGGTACCTATAGTACGAGGGTGCAATTGATGCTTACACCCGAGCTCTCGATTGTGAGGTATGTAGAAAAAAAAACCGGCATTATAAGAAACAATATTTAAGCAAACAATATTTGAAGTAAAAGTTTTCTATTCCCGCCTTTTTTTTCATTAAAAATAATCAAGTAAAGAACTTTTTGATTTTTTTTTCAAGATCGAAATTGAGCTTCGCCGTTCGATATTTATAATTGATGACTATTATACTCACACGAAGACAAGACTGAATAGCAAACTGACCTCTTTGGTCATTGGGCTGAATGCATGATGTCTATAGCTAGTACGATGGTTAGATGTACGCGAACTTTTTGAAAGAAAGCAGTGTTTTTTTAAATTATTTACCGCCCTAGGGCTTTTCTAGCTACATTATTACCCTAGAGCGCTAATTAGTCACCCACAAGCCCTATTTGGAAGTAATAAGAACCTACTTACCGAACATGAGAGATGTAAATAGGATTTATAATAACAATAAGTAAGGTACATTTACTTGAAGTTGTTTACGCATAGTGGGGGTAGTAATGTTAAATCGGGTAGTTATGAATAATATGATTTGGCAGTATAACTTTAAATACTCTAATATCCAGTTTCTATATATATAGCTGTGTTTAGAAGAGTAGCGGGACATTCAGAGACTACATATACTTGAAAAAGCTATAAGGATAAACACTGATCATTAATTTTGTAATGGCGTGTGATTCAATTATAAATCTTCTCACAGAAATCCAGTATTGATCCAGTCTGTAAGTGTCGTCTGTGATGACGTTGAGTATTTATTTTGAAATTTATAATTTAAATATTTGCGAAAATTTGGAAAGCCTAATAACGATGCGTTATGAGGCTCTCCAAGATTTTCAATTTTCGAAGTGATCGTAATTAACTTTATATATAAAAATAAAAATCTCGTCACCGCGATTCACAATAAGCAACCAACGATGAATGCCATCTAGTAACAAGTAGAAACATACCAGTACATCCAATATTGACTGTGCTAGATCTGCGTAACTTTATTTAAGACAAAATTTTGTACTGCGAGTGTTAATTTTTGTAACAGAATCTAGTATTTTATTTTATATAACTAGGTCGGTAAACCCACATAACTAAGTCTTCGCATTCCTGTGTCAGAGACCTGGAAACACACTTACTAAATACAAAAAAACATTCAAACCACGATAATCACCTGTATGGCACATACAGACATTTGTCATGAGTGAAAGAAGGAGCGGGAAGACTGGCGACTACAAACTGCGCCCACGGGGTTGTCTATGAGATATAACCACAAATAAGAGCAAAACGAAGTCAATGTTACTAGTTTGTAACTGCAGGACATTTTTTAACCGACTTCAAAAAAGGCGAGTCTTTCAATTTCACTATATTTTATGTGTGTCACCCCAGTACTTTGTATTGACCGATTTCGATGATTCTTTTTTTAATTGAAAGGTGGTGCTTATCATGTGTTCCCGTTTAAACGAAATCTGACAAGAACTTTTTGAATTATCTTTAACAATGCGTATTTACTTGACTTCGTCTGCTTGCGTTGTATTATTGGCCGATGTAATTGAAGTTACGTCATGGGATACTCATCCCAACTTACCTGTCCGGTAGTTGTGGTATGGTATACGGGTATGCGACCCCGGCTTCCCTAGCTATTACTGCCCTATCCCTTGCACCCCTGGGTGGTAATATCCTACATTTCCTATTTTCCCACTCTAACTTACCAATCTTCCTTGTTCACACCACCTATCCTTTCCCTTTCCCTATTCCTACCCTCCCCGCCAATCCAACGTCTGCCGCGCGGATGGATGCATGGCTAGGGGCAAGCCTAGTCGTAAGCGTGCCATATTGCCCTGGGACTGGGCGACCCAGAATAAGGCCAGCCTTACCCTGGCATGCGGGGCTCTGCCAGGGTGGACAAACTTTTCCCTAGCTACTCGTGGGAACGCAATGGATAACCGAAAAAATTTTATTCACAAAAATGGCGGCGGTGTGGTTCGCCACCCATCACGTCTCGTTTCTCGCGGGGGCGAAAAGCGGCCCATGGAGAGCCGCTTTGCTACGTTAAATGTAAGAGGAGGAATCGATGGTATGGTAGATGAAGTATGTCAGATGATGGATGAAAGATTCATAGATATTTTGTGCGTGAATGAAACCAAGAGGAAAGGGTGTGACACAACGGTACATGGACCCTACACGGCATACTGGTCGGGAGTCCCCCAAACCAGCCGAGCCTGTCAGGGAGTTGGTGTGATCCTTTCCTCTCGAATGGTTGAATGTGTGATGGAGCATGAATGTGTAAGCCCAAGACTCCTCTGGATTAGGTTGAAAGTCGGACTCACTCGCTTGTTTATCCTGGGGGTCTATGCACCGACGGATCTGCGCGGAGGTAGGTCATTAAAAGACCAACAAGAGATAGAGGAATTTAGGGATAGCATGAGAGAGGTCTTGAATAAATGCGGAGAAAATGAACGGATCGTAATGTTAGGGGACTTTAATGGGTGGGTTGGAGTAAAGCGTGATGGGTATGAAAGAGTTCTGGGTACGTTTGGGGACGAAAGAATGAATGACAATGGGAGAAGTCTGCTTGAAGTATGCTTGGAATGGAATCTTTGCGTGGTCAACACAATGTTTGAACACAAAAAGATCCATTTGTATACAAGAGATGAGGGTGAGTCTAGAAGTATGATTGATTTTGTAATTGTGGATGAAAGACTGAGAAAGAAAGTGCTTGACACTCGGGCATACCGCGGTGTTGGTCTCGACACAGACCACTTCCTGGTCATAGCCCGAATACGTGGCCTCTTTAAACGATGGCGCTACCGAGGGGCTGAGCCTACGAGTGTTTTAGCCAGAATAAAAGTGGAAAATCTACAAGAAAAAGAAAAGAAAGATGAGTATGTAGAGAAACTGAAAGAAAGTTTTAAAGGCATAGAAGAGATAGGTGTGATTGAGAATTTGTGGGAGACTTTTAAGAAAGGGGTCGTGAATAGTGCTATTGAGGTGTGCGGGGTAGCTAAAAGAAGGAAAGGAAGAAAGAACTATAATGTGTGGATGAATAAAGATGTACAAAAGGCTGTGCAAGAAAAGAAGAAAGCGTGGTTGGATTGGTTAGCAACAAAAGCTAACCAAAAGGTTCAAAAGGCAACGGATGACGAGGTAAAGGAAGCAAGAACGAAGTATAAAAGATTGAAATCAGTAGCGAAAGAAGTTGTGTCTAGAAAGAAAGAAGAACGAAAGGATGATTTTGATAGGAGGCTCACTGAAGATTTCCAGTCAAACATTAAGTTTTTCTGGAAATCCATCAAAACAGCCAGAGGAAAAATTTCTCCCTCGGAGCTGAGCACAATCAGGAGTCAAGATGGGAGCGTTATAAATGGAGAAGAATGTGTGTTAAAGAGATGGAAAGAGTATTTTGAAAGTATGTTTGAAAGAGAGGAAGTGCAGGTACAACATCCGGCACCTTCCATTGAGAGTAGTATAAATGTCGATGAAAGTGAGATAAGCATGGATGAAATAGTGAAAGCGCTGAAAAGTATGAGATTAGGTAAGGCTGCAGGGTATGACAGGATCACCGTCGAGATGCTGAGGCTGGACAGGGTATAGTGGCTAGCCAGCTGTACTGCCTTTTCAATTTGTGCTGGCGAAATGGGCAAGTACCGGAAGACTGGTGCAAAGCCGTAATCGTGCCGTTGTATAAGGGAAAAGGGTCACGGCAGGACTGCATAAATTACCGCGGTATAAGCCTTCTCAGCGTCGTCGGTAAATTGTATGCGAAAGTGTTGATTGAAAGGGTTGTGAATGAAACAGATGAAAAAGTATGGGATGCACAAGCGGGATTTAGAAAGGGAATGGGATGTACGGATCAGGTCTTTTCCTTGCGGTGCATAGCCGAAAAGTTTTTAGCAAAAAACAAAAAGGTCTATTGCGCGTTCGTGGATCTGGAAAAGGCCTATGATAGAGTGGTGAGGAATGAATTGTGGTCAGCATTGTCCGTGTACGGTGTGAGCGGCGCACTCATGCGAGCGCTACAATCTCTTTATAGGGATTCTAGTGCTTGTGTGAGGATAAACGGGGCATACACTGAATGGTTTAATATCGAAAAAGGTGTTAGACAGGGATGTGTAGCGTCACCGTGGCTGTTTAACTTGTTCATGGACAATTGCTTGACAGAGTTAAAAGAGAATGAAAGTGGGTTGAGAATGGGTGAGTTACTCGTCAAATGTCTTCTCTATGCTGATGACCAAGTACTACTTGCGTCCTCGGCCGAGGAGTTGCAGGAGATGGTAACTGCTATGAGTGGAGTTTTTGTTAGAAAGGGAATGAAGATGAATGTAAAGAAGACGAAAGTGATGGTGTTTGAAAGAGATGAGGTAGTGACAGACTGTAATATCGTGATTGGAGATGAACAAATTGAACAGGTGAATGAGTTTGTGTATCTGGGTTCGAAGTTTACAAGAGATGGAAAGTGTGAGAGTGATATTGAAAGAAGAGTGAATGCAGGAAACATGGTGAACGGAGCTTTGAACTCCTTTATGAGCAGTCGGAAGGTGTCTAAAAAGGCTCGTCTGGCTGTGCATGAGGGGGTGTTGCTTCCGACACTCACGTACGGAAGTGAAAGTTGGGTATGGCAGAAGAGACATGAAAGCAGAATAAATGCAGTTGAGATGAGAGCGTTAAGAAGTATGACAGGAGTTAAACTGAGTGACAGGATGAGAAATAGTGAGATAAAGAAACGGTGTGGTCTGAAAGAAGATGTAGTGACAAAAATTGAGAAAGGTATGCTGAGATGGTTTGGTCATGTCGAGAGAATGAATGAAGAACGACTGACGAAAAAAGTGTATAAGGCGAGTGTAAGTGGAAGTTTTGGAAGGGGTAGACCTAGGCGGACATTTCAAGACCAAATCGGGGACGTCTTGAAAAAAGGCCAGGTCAAGAGTACCCTAAACCGACGAGCATGTATGAAGGGAATAATGAAAGTGGATGAAGCGAAACAAGTATGTAAGGATCGTAGCAAGTGGAAAGAAGTGGTCTCTGCCTACCCCTACGGGAAAGAGGCGTGATTATATGTATGTATGTATGTATGTAATTGAAGTCGGTTTTTTCTTTTGGGAGCAAACAAAATTACACAAATTGCTTTCGCTGTTTAAATTTGTAAAAAAATAATAAGCGTTAAAACGATATTGTAATTATAGAAGTCAATTTTATGCAATTCTCTAATTTATAATTTTAATGATGATTTTCATGACACTACATGTAAAGGAAGATGACTCTTACACTATAAAGCGTGAAATATTAGACTAACAGGTTGAATTCACTTTGAGTGAGCTTAACGAGTTCCTTTATACTTCAAAATACAACTGAAGTCTGCACTAGTTCAGCTAAACTTGTTCCTCCTATTAAAATGATCGATGATGTCGTTAAGGCACTAATTTAAAATAAATTTATCATAATTATCATTATAATTATTATTATTATAATTAATCAATTTAATATTGTAACGATTCTAATGCTTGTACCGTCCCACCAATAAGAACGCAGTATGACAATGTCTTCATGTAATGTATATTGGTAGGAAATCAAGTTGATGTAAGCGTGTTCCGGTCGGTAAAAAAATTAGATTCCTTGTGGTATTGACTAGTGAATGATAGCCATAGTCTCGTAGGGGAAATTCACTCAAAATTGTGTCGTACATATTAAATTGGAATAATTTCTTAAGCTCTCAATAAAGCTCATTTTCATACTGTCTTATTTTGTCATTTTTATGTGACGGTAGTTTAAAAGTAAATTACGAATCTACCGACACAATAATTATTTTTTGTAAACACGTCCACTAGGTCTTTATTTCATTTTGCTTTTGTCTTTAATTTCTCATCATGCCTTATAATAGAAGAACTGAAGACTAGATAAGGTCAAAGTTTCTGCTGTGTTTAAAAATATGAACGAGACACCTTCACTAATGTATACAACTTCTTTATGGTAAATGTTAAATTTTTAAGCAAAACTGTTGAGCGCCACTCGCAGGACCTTAAATCAATTTTTCAAAATTAATATATCTACTTAACGTTATATACAAGAACAAAAATCTTGCCAGTGCGGTTCTTTATTCGTAATCGAAAAACAAAAAGCAGTTTGAACAGTTACAGATGGTCCACTTCGAGAAACTTATATTTAAGAAGATCTTTGTCTCATTACTCTAAACAGTGTTATTACAGTTTATATTCAACCCTACAGCAAGTTTTAATTAAATATTAAAATTCGCTCCCTCGCGGATGTAGCTCAGACCAATCGTCTTGATACTTTCAATTCTTGCTAAAGTGGGTATAAATAAATATTCATGATGTTACTCTAATATGAGGTATATCTACAATTGTTGTGCTGTAAATGTCGCAATGACCAGTAAAAGCTAGATCACGAGAAGCGATTAAAGATCATTCGTAATTCTTCTTAACAATTATACGTGTTGTTTGTCTTGTATGAACATTCAGTTTTCTTTTGATTACTCAAGTATTCATTTCACAATAAATTAAATGATATATGTACCTATGTATAGTCGCATACATGTGTGTTTCACGTTCATAATATCTAAACCTCTTCTGTGAGATCAATATTTTTATACAAATGACTACATGTTGAAATAAAAATTAAATATTAAGTAAAATATATTGTTTCTGTCTGTAAGGATAAAAAAATAATTTTATTTATCAAAGTATCAAAATCACGGAAACATCGGACGATCTTGTTCAGTTCTAAGATCAAATTATGTGAATCAGTTCTGTGAACCGTCGCACCGTTAAGATCGAGCAAAGCGACGCAGATTTCAACTAACAATAAAATTATCCGTTTACGAAGCGGGCTTAATGAAATTTAATGCTTAAAGTTATAAGAAAGTTAATCATATTATTTCATCACTTTTTATGCATGATTAACTACTATATTATATTATGTTACATTATATTATATTATTTGTTTTTATTTTTATTTAACCGACTTCAAAAAAGGAGGAGGTTACTCAATTCGACCGTATATATATATATATATATATATAATGTATGTTCGGGGATAACTTCGTCGTTTATGAACCGAATTTGATAATACTTTTTTTTTTTTTTGGAAAGGACATATCCTAAGTGAAATACCATAATAAGAAAACCAGGATCTGATGAATGATGACCAGGAAATGATGATCCTAGAGAAATCGAGAGAAACCCTCGAAAACCCAAATAAATCTGATTACAACTTTTGAAGTAATCTTTGATAATGCGTATTTACTTGACTATTTTTTCGTCTACCTACGTTGTATTACTTATCAATGTAATTGAAGTCGGTTTTTCTTCGTTTGCCTGCAAACACAATTATATTATTTAATGTATGTTACCTCAGAACTTTTGACCGAGTGGACTAATTTCGATGATTTTTTTGTTTTTTTTTTTAGCGAAAGGTGTTGGACGTAATGTTTGTAGGTTCCATTTAAATGTAATTGATATCTAACAAGTACTATTTGAGTCATATCTAATAACGCGTATTTACTTAACTAGTTTTTCGTATGTACCCACGTTGGACTTCTTATCGATCTAGTTGATAACATTTTTTTTTGTTTGCGAGCAAACACAATTATCGAACTGAGATTTAATATGATAAAATGTAAATTGTTTTGACAAGTTTCGATTTCCGTATATTAGTCGGTAGAGACTAATTGTGGACTTGTTAAATGTATACCTACTGTCAGTAATGTATAATATTGTAAATAATGGATACTGAGTAGTAGAAATTAGAATTAGAACACTATTTGTGCAGTTTCGTTTGCCATAGGTTTCAATGGAACGACAGTAATAAAACTCCACTCTCTGCTCATCTCACAGAGCTGTGTTTAGAAGAGTAACGGGACATTCAGAGACTACATATAGTTGAAATAGCTATAACGATAAACACTGATCATTAGCTTTGTACGCCATTTCATTCTGTGATTGTAAGTGTGATTCGATTATTAATCTTCTCACAGCGATTCAATATTGGTGACCGTCTGTAAGTGCCGTCTATCATGATCACGACTTTGAATATTTGTTTTGAAATTTATAATTTAAATATTTGCGAAAATAAGGAGATTGCATAACGATGCGTTATGCACTCTCCAAGATTTTCAATTTTCGAACTGATCGTAATTAACTTTATATATAAAAATAAAAATCTCGTTACCGCGATTCAAAATAAGCAACCAACGATGAGTGCCATCTAGTAACGAGTAGAAATATACCAGTTCACCTTAATATTGACTGTGCTTGATCTGTGAAACTTTATTGAAGGCAAAATTATATAAAATAATATAACTTTGGCACAACTGAAACCAATCAATCAATCAAAAATTATTTCGGTAACTATAGCAAATAGAATGACGTAACTAGACCAAACAAAATCCTTCTTTTTTCTCTGATAATGCCAAGCAAGAAAAAATATAACTCGACTCGTATTATATAATTTGTCACAGGAGGCACAGAAAATATGCGTTATGTTTTGACTTGTTGATAGATAGGACTCGTGATTAAATACAAACTTCAAATCACGGTGGCAAGATTTTTAGGTAAATCTTATATTAAGAGCCGACGAACAAAAAAATTTAACCTAACCTTTAACCTCAAAATTTGACCGTTTATAGGCATAATTTCGCCTATCTCCAAAATTAATTCGATGGCTCTTAATTCAAACACTAACCGATTTTTATTACAGTAGAAAAAGGTAATTATGAAATTGGTGTTTAGCTTCTTGACACTAAGGAAGGAGTGGGCAGAATTTCCGTAGTTGTTAAAGTAGATATATTTTAACAACATTCATGTAACCAAAACAGTCAATTGAGAAAGTGTGGATCAGTGAGTTAATATTACGTTCAACGATTTTTTGCGTAAAATTAAAATTCTTAAAGTGAATAAAGCTATTTAATGATAAGATATAATTAAAATACATTTGCTTGAAGTTATTTACGCGTTCAAGTGGGGTTAATTCAATGGATTTTAATTATATTAAAAGGGGTAGGTGTGAATAATATTATTCGATAGTATAATTTTAAACACTTTTAAGTACGGTTTCTATATTCAAAAAACGATTCCGTTGTAATTACGGAACTTAATATCTTAAATATAAATTTTTGATTTGTAAAATGTGGTGTACGAGTACAATAAAGAATTTTTTAATCATAAAATAATTGTCATTGCTTACGTTTCCTTGTTACGATAATTGTTATGAGTGAAGATAATTATTCAACATCAAGTAAAACGCAATCTTATCTATTTCCATACAAATTAACAATCACGGTAAAAACTTAGTCTTAAGGGCAGTTCGCAAATGAGCAAGTACGACGTATTGATTGTTCGGTGTTTGTTGCAACTTATTGATGGAGAGCGTGAGTTTATTAATAAAAAAAATAAGTAAATACATGTCTTGTTTGGCCTACGCTATAACTTTTATTTATTACATAAATCTGTTATCAGTTTCAACTTTTGCGGGAAATTATCAGAAATGAGAGATCGAAACCGTCTGGTAAGCGGTACACGAATGAGACCGTTCTTCCGCTGTCAGAAGTATCGTAACATTCGTGTAACTGACTTTACATAGAAGGAATACAATCTTAACAATACGATTAACCATTTTACCAATCAACGACTGATCATTTCTAGACATGCTCGTTGTATGTTGCAACTTGTTAATAGATGACGCTCATGGTTCGAGCAAAGCTAGGCCGATCAAACAAAGCGAATGTACCGTGTATGTTTCTACTTGGTAACAGGTGGCACTCATCAAGTTACAAATCGCGGTGGCAAGGTTTTTATCATTGTGTTTATAGTCGATTATGAGAATGTCTTGCTTTGCTAGCGTTAGCACAGTAGTTAATGTGTAGTTACTGCTGTAGCTAGCGCTAATAGTTTATAATGGTCACAATAACCCAATTTTTCTAATTCCGTCCCCTATCACCATGTAGGTGAAACGGAACCATAACACATTAACTTACATACTATAATTAATACATAAAAATTAACATAAGTCGCTATTGGTGACGATTGAACTCTTCACATAATTTACCTGATATAACTTGACTTACATAGCTTATCGCAGGAGGCACAGATAATATTCGTTGTGTTTTGACTCGTTAATAGATAAATGTCATCATCATCATCATCACGTCAGCCTATCGTAGTCCACTGTTGGAGACAGGCCTCCACAAATTCACGTCAAAAATGGTGTGAACTTACGCGTGTTGCCCATATTCAGCACGCTGGGCTGGCTGGTTTTTGACTGCAGCCCACATTTAATCTTATATGGCGAACTTTTGGAGGTCTGTGTCCAGCAGTGGACTGTTTTAGGCTGAACTATTTATTTATTTATATATTTATAAATGATCACAAAAACAAAAAAAAAATACGTCATTTGTTTACATTTGTATCATATTTAGTATTATTGTATTTCTCAACGCGCTAGGAAACCTTAATCGGAACTTGATCGTAATCTCCTTGACATTAAGAAAGGCGTGGGTCGCATTCTCAAGATACATTTAACGATATTCATTTTACAAAATAAATCAACAAAGAAAAGTGGGCCAGTGAGTTAATATTACGTTATTTCGCGGACAAGAAACAAAATTCTTGAAGATTAATATTTCAATGGCGTATACATTGTGCCTGAGGGTACGTACGTCAGGGCGTTTAAATAAGCTGTGTAAATTAAATAACTTGAAGTAAAAGTAACTCATAATTGGCTTCGAGTTATTTTCTCGTTTTATATATTTAGAATAATTTATTGTTTTATTATATTAAGACACATTGATAGATATATTATATATAACAATGATTAGTAAAATGCCACACAAACTCATTCGAATTTACCAGTCATCAGTCATTAAATTTAAGTGGGTAGTTGTGAGTAATAATTGATCGTAACGTCAACACACTTTAGTCCTAAGAAGGCCGGTAGATGTAGTTTATAAAATTTTTGTATAATTTGGTTTAAAATGTTTGAAAAATGAGGGCAAAAAGGTTGAGACGTGTATGTTTAACACGTTACAACCTCTTGTCCTATTTTCGAAATTGTCAGATTTGACTTTATGCTCACAAATAAATATCTTGTCAGCGTGATTCATAGCGCCCTACCTACGCCCTACTCAACCTACGTTGTATTACTTGTCGATGTAATTAAAGTCGGGTTTTTTCCTTTGCGAGCAAACACAATTATTATTAAACTGAGCTTTAATATTGTGTTAAGTCTTTTGAAATGTATACCTTCTGTAAATAGTGTACCTATATATTGTAAATAATGTATACTAAGTAAACAGCTGTTAGATTTCAAAACACTATTTGTGCAGTTCCGTTGCCCGAAGGTTTCAATGGAATGACAGTAATAAAACTCCACTCTGCTCATCTCACAGAGCTGTGTTCAGAAGAGTAATGGGACATTCAGAGACTACATATAGCTGAAATAGCTATAACGATAAACAATGATCATTAACTTTGTACGCCATTTCATTGTGCAATTGTAAGTGTGATTCAGTTATTAATCTTCTCACAGCGGTTCAGTATTGGTAACCGTCTGTAAGTGTGGTCTGTGACGACGTTGAATATTTGTATTAAAATTTATAATTTAAATATTTGCGAAAATTGAGTGTCAGTCATAACTCTTGATGCGTTACGAATTCCACGCAATTTTCAATTTTCGAAGTGATCGTAACCAACTTTACATATAAAAATAAAAATCTCGTTACCGCGATTCTCAATAAGCAACCAACGATGAGTGCCATCTAGTAACAAGTAGAAACATACCAAATCATCCGATATCGACTGTGCTTGATCTGCGTAACTTTAAGACGAAATTTTGTACTATTTGTACACCCGCGGTGTTAATTTTTGTAACAGTATCAAGTATTTTATTTTATTTTATACCTATAACTAGGTCGGCAAACAAGCGTACTGCTCACCTGATGGTAAGAGATTACCGTAGCTTATAGACGCCTGCAACACCAGAAGCATCGCAAGCGCGTTGCCGACCCAATCCCCAATCCCCCCCAGGAGCTCTGGTCACCTTACTCACCAACAGGAACACAACTCTGCTTGAAACCTCTCGTTTAAAACTAAAATTCTTAAAGATTAATTTATTTATTTATTTATTTCATACCTACAAGTTTACAGAGCTTCGCTCCAGACACAAGTAAGTCAATCAAAATTAAAAAAAAAAAACGCAAAAACACAGGTATGACAAATGAAGAAAATAATGATAAATGTAGAATTAGAAATATACAATCTTATCAAAATACAATAATTAAAATTTACAATGTCAAAAAATATACCTACTCAGTTGATAATAATAAAAGAACTAAATATCAATAATTTTGTTAGGAAATTCATATTATGTAGAATTACAATATAACAATGTCAAAATAAAATATCTAGTCAAAATTCAGAATTCTGTTTATAAAAAAACATTCGTGTCAGTATATTAGATGTCAAAACGAAAAAATTAACGTCAAAATTAAAAAAAAAAAAATATTACTAATGTCAGGATTAAATTATACAATAGAATAAATTTATAACGTACAAAGATATTTGTAGCTATTTTTACATCTTATCGGCAAATAAGTCTATGTCCTCACAATGAGTGAGCAAATCGCTGATCAAATGTAGTGCGCGTATTGTTGGGGCGTGTGCCACGTACCACGTGCGGATAGCTGTAACTTTTGAAAATTCTTAATAATTTATTTGTATTAAAATTAAACAAAAAGTTTAAAACTAAAGATTGGGGGAGGGATTACGAAGGGGTTCCGTTGTCGCATTCGAATAATGGACCTACAAAAAATTATAACAAAAACCCAAAAAAAAATTAACGTGGTAACAACAGTAATGAGCACTAACACAACAATAAAAATTTATCCAACGTGATCCTGCTTTCTGTCACTGGCGATGAGCGCCATCTATCAACAAGTCTAGATATAAGCCAACATTCATTTGATGTGTTGTATGACGGAGCGACCGATCTCTGTACAATTTCATTTCCAAACTGGACCATTTTTAAGAAAGTCTCTTATAATTCTAAAGGTCATGTCATATTGAACAATATCAGCATGTGGTGGCTTCCTGAGAGCAACTCGAAAAACAAAGTGACGTTATTCTAAATTCAATATGGTGGACTTGGAAAGATGGCAGGCTAGTTTTTTATGGTTTACTACATTAAGGATATCAAAGGAAAGGATTTAATGTAGAATACCAAACAGAGAAACCGGTCCATTTGGCTTAGTGGCTTTCAATAGTGTAGAAATAGCACAGATGACGTCGCCAATGTCACTTAAAAGGGAAAAGAATACGAAAGAGATAGTTTGGTGCGGTCGATATTAGAATATTCAGTATATTTTGAAAAAAATTATAATTTCATGAGAATATCTAAAATCTTGACACCACGATGAAGTAACTGGAACGACGATAAATGCCATCTGTCATCAAGTCGAAACTTAACCGAATGGCAATGAATGTTACGTCGTTGATTGATTGGTTACAAACACTGAATTGTGGTGGTAAGATTTTTGTTGTTGTGCATGATGTCAATTAAATAATTCTAAATTTAGACAAAACAATTCCTGACGCATGATTAATGAACTCAAGTTTTTCTTCCGTTTTTAACAATTATTAAAAAACACGACAAGACATATTTCCGAAATGTAGGAGGCGCGAACTGAGCATTGGGTCTCCATCTCTCGTGTAACTTAGTGCGTAGATCGTTATGATTACCCGTTTCAAATATCTATACAACTTTGTTTTGAATCTTAATATCTATGTAAGTGTGTATGGTCTATGTCATATAATATGTCATACATTACAGCCTATACAGTCCACTGCTGGACATAGGCCTCCACAAGTTTACGCCAAAAATAACGTGAACTCATGTGTTTTGCCATAGTCACCACGCTGGGCAGGCGGGTTGGTGACCGCAGTACTGGCTTTGTCGCACCGAAGAAGCTGCTGCCCGTCTTCGGCCTGTGTATTTCAAAGCCAGCAGTTGGATGGTTATCCCGCCATCGGTCGGCTTCTTAAGTTCCAAGGTGGTTGTGGAACCTTGTTATCCCTTAGTCGCCTCTTACGACACCCACGGGAAGAGAAGGGGTGGCTAAATTCTTTAGTGCCGTAGCCACACAGCACCCGTAGCCACACAGCACTATATAATATGTCAGCCTTGTGCATAATATTGTTTTGCAAATTTTATTTTTTAAAGATGTATGTTATGTGAGCTTGTAATATGCACAATAAAGTATATTTCTTCTTCTTCTTCTTCTTCTTCTATGTCAGGCTTTTTACCACATTGCTCGTTAGTTATTTTGAGTTCCCGATTTTTCGTTTGTACTGATATGTTCTTGTCGCGAGATTTAAGTTCTCGTAATTACTTAGTTTGAAAATATTTAAAAATTAAAAATCATTTGTTTAATTTAATTGTTTATCTACAGAGGTAAATCTCGTGACAAGCTCTTATATTATATACATGTTCTAATTACATACATGACATACTTACAACCATACTACAGACATGGCTACAACCGCCAGGACAACGTGAGTTATATAATAAAACAAATAAGGAAACACATGTCTTGTATATGAAACTGCTCCAAATTAAACTTATTACATTATTTATTTATTAGAAATCTAAAATTGGTCAACTTTTGCGGGAAAATATTACAAATGAGAGAACGGTATCATCGTGTAAGCGGTTTACGAACGAGACCATTCTCCCGCATTCAAAAGTATTATAACCGACTTTATATAGAAGCAATAAAATCTTAACACCACGATTAATTACCCGTAACAGGCCAATCAACGACTGAACATTCCTAGACATGTTTGGTGTATGTTGCAATTTGTTCATAGATGGCGCTCAAGGTTCGATCAAAGCTACGTCGATCAAACAAAGCGCATGTACGCTGTATGTTTCTACTTGGTAGCAGATGGCACTCATCGAGTTACGAATCGCGGTGGCAAGGTTTTTATTATTGTGTTTATAGTCGATTATAAGAATGTCTTGCTTTGCTAGCGTTGGCTGTAGTAGCTAGCGCTAATAGTTCATAAGGGAACTCTCACTTAATTTTTTCTAGTTCCGTCCCCTATCACCATGTAGGTGGAACGGAACCCTAATACATTAACTTATACTAAAGCGAGATTAATACATAAAAATTAAAATGAATCGCTTATCGTTACGACTCGTCTATACACATAAGTCACCGTATTTGCCGGTATATAAGAGTTTTAGGTTCAAAGGGATATAACTTTAGATACACCAGTATTCATGAAAATATACTGAAAAATAAATTTGAAATTAAATGCGAGATCATATTTTAATCATAAATCACGAAAAATGTTGTTGAATATTTGGAGTGAATGATTACTGAGAAAAGGGTACAAATTGATAAATATCGATATTTACGAATTTTTGACAGAGTTATATTATTTTGTATAAAAATTATTTCCGTAACTATTGCAGATAGAATAACATAAGTAGACCAAACAACACACTGTTTTCGTACTAATCACAAAAAAGTTTAACTTGACTTATATAATTTATCACATTGGGCACGGATAATATTCGTTGTGTTTTGACTCATTGATAGATAGGACTCATGATTAAATACAAAATTCTAAGTCGCGGTGGCAAGGTTTTAATTACAGTATACAAAGGTAATTACGAAGTCGGTGTTTTATCTTCTTGACACTAAGGAAGGCGTCAAAGTAGATATATTTTAATAATATTCATTTAACAAAATAATATAACCAAGAAAACCATTGAACTGTTGAACCATTTCTCGTTCTAAATTAAAATTCTTAAAGATTAACACATTAATGACGTATGCACCTGGCGGTGCGTACGTCAGTGTGAATAATTGTAGATTAGTAGCCAAGGGATGTAAGGCATCAATTGCAGCCCGAGATATCTAGGCGCAAGAGCGCAGCGAGAGTGCCTATAAGGTGATGCTTACACCCGAGCTAACTATTCTGCTATACATCTCGATTGAGAGGTAAGTAGAAAAAAACCGGCATTACAAGAAACAATATTTAAACAAACAATATTTAAAGTAAAAGTTTTCTATTCCCGCCTTTTTTCATTCAAAAGAATCAAGTGAAGAACTTTTTGATTTTTTTTTCTAGATCGAAATTGAGCTTCGCCGTTCGATATTTAAAATTGATGACTATTATACTCACACGAAGACAAGGCTGAATAGCAAACCGACCTCTTTGGTCATTGGGCTGAATGCATGATATCTATAGCTAGTACGATGGTTAGATGTACGCGAACTTTTTGAAAGAAAAAAGTGTTTTTTTAAATTATTTGCCCCCCTAGGGCTTTTCTAGCTACATTATTACCCTAGAGCGCTAATTAGTCACCCACAAGCCCCATTTGGAGGTAATAAGAACCTACTTACCGAACATGAGAGAAGTAAATAAGATTTATAATAACAATAAGTAAGGTACATTTACTTGAAGTTGTTTACGCATAGTGGGCGTAGTAATATTATATGGGGTAGTTGTGAATAATATGATTTGGTAGATAAGTACTCTAGTTAAATAAGTACTCTAATATCCAGCTGTGTTTAGAAGAGTAACGGGACATTCAGAGACTACATATAGTTGAAATAGCTACAACGATAAACACTGATCATTAATTTTGTAATGGCGTGTGATTCAATTAAAAATCTTCTCACAGAAATTCAGTATTGGTAACCGTCTGTAAGTGTCGTCTGTGACGACGTTGAGTATTTATTTTGAAATTTATAGTTTAAATATTTGCGAAAATTTGGAGAGCCTAATAACGATGCGTTATGCGGCTCTCCAAGATTTTCAATTTTCAAAGTGATCGTAATTAACTTTACATATAAAAATAAAAATCTCGTCACCGCGATTCACAATAAGCAACTAACGATGAGTGCCATCTAGTAACAAGTAGAAACATACCAGTACATCCAATATTGACTGTGCTTGATCTGCATAACTTTATTTAAGACAAAATTTTGTACTGCGAGTGTTAATTTTTGTAACAGAATCTAGTATTTTATTTTATATAACTAGGTCGGTAAACCCCCATAAATAAGTCTTCGCATTTCTGTGTCAGAGACCTGGAAACACACTTAGTGAATACAAAAAATCATTCAAACCACGATAATCACCTGTATGAAACATACAGACATTTGTCACGAGTGAAAGAAGGAGCGGGAAGACTGGCGACTACAAACTGCGCCCACGGGGTTGTCTATGAGATATAACCACAAATAGAAGCAAAACGAAGTCAATGTTAATAGTTTGTAACTTCAGGACATTTTTCAACCGACTTCAAAAAAGGCGAGGCTATCAATTCCACTGCATTTTATGTGTGTCACCCCAGTACTTTGTAATGGATTGAGCGATTTCGATGATTCTTTTTTTAATTGAAAGGTGGTGCTTATCATGTGTTCCTGTTCAAATGAAATCTGACAAGAACTTTTTGAATTATCTCTAACAATGCGTATTTACTTGACTGCGTCTACTTGCGTTGTATTACGTCGATGTAATTGAAGTCAGTTTTTTCTTTTGGGAGCAAACACAATTACACAAATTGCTTTCGCTGTTTAAATTTGTAAATAAATAATAAGCGTTAAAATGTTATTATAATCATAGAAGTCAATTCTATGCAATTCTTCTCTGATTTATAATTTTAATTGATCAATTTAATATTGTAACGATTCTAATACGTGTACCGTCCCACCAATAGGAACGCAGTATGACAAACAAAATTAGATTCCTTGTGGTATTGGCAAGCGGACGATAGTCTTTGTCTCGTAGGGGAAATTCACTCAAAATTGTGCCGTACATTTTAAATTGGAATAATTTCGTAAGCTCTCAATAAAGCTTATTTTCATACTGTCTTATTTTGTCATTTTTATGTGACGGTAGTTTAAAAGTAAATTACGAATCTACCGACACAATAATTATTTTTTGTAAACACGTCCATTAGATCTTTATTTATTTTATTTATTTATTAAACTTTATTGCACACACAAAAAAGAAGATACATTTTAGAACGATTTGATACAAAAACAAATAATGTATGCAAAGGCGGCCTTATCGCTTAAAGCGATCTCTTCCAGGCAACCTTTAATAAAAGTATTATTTCATTTCATTTCGCATTTGTCTTTAATTTCTCATCATGGCTTATAATAGAAGAACCGTAGACTTAGCTAAGGTCAAAGTTTCTGCTGTTTTTAAAAATATGAACGAGACACCCAATCTAATGTATACAACTTATTTATGGTAAACAGTTAAATTTTAAAGTAAAACTGTAAGCGTCACTCGCAGGGACCTTAAATCAATCAGCGTGATTCATTATTCGTAATTGAGAAAAACAAAAAGCAATTTGAACAGTTACAGATGGTCCACTTTGAGAAACTTATATTTTAGACGATATTTCTCTCATTACTCTAAACAGTGTTATTACACGTTTATATTCAACCCTACAGCAAGTTTTAATCAAATATTAAAATTCATACTACAAGCCGCGATAAGAGCGCTCCCTCGCGGATGTAGCTCAGACCAATCGTCTTGATACTTTCAATCTTACTAAAGTAGGTATAATAAAATTATACATGATGTTATTTTATGAGGTATACCTACAATTGTTGTTCTGTATTGTCGAACTGACCATTGAATGATATGTCATTGAAGATCATTCGTCACTGTGCTTAACAGATATACGAGTTGTTTTTTTTATACAAGAACAAACAGTTTTCTTTTGATTACTTAAGTATTAGTTTCACAATAAATTTAATGATATATGTATGAATACTCGTATATCTATATATATAACAATATAATGCATGTGTTACATACATAATATTATTATCTAATTCTTCTTTATGAGATCAATGTTTTTATCTCTTTTATGCAAATGTCTAAATGTTGCAGTAAAAATTAAATATCAAGTGAAATATTTATACGCTCTATTTTGAAAGTATCAAAACCACTGAAGACCGCCGGACAAAGTTATTAAGTTCAAAGATCAATTTACGCTTTGAACCGTCCTTCTACCAAAATCTGCGCAGATGACTGAAGACTTTAATTAAAATTATCCGTTTACGAAGCGGGTTTATTGAAATTTAGTGTGTAAGTAATAAGAAATTTAATCCTAATTTCGCGCTTGCAAAACTTTAATTGTTGTTTGCAAACAAGTCTACGGCTCACTGATTACAGCAGCTTACAAACGCCTACAATACCAGAAGCATCGAAAGCGCATTACCGACCACACCGCCAAACCCTCCCCCCCATGATCCCTGGTCACCTTACCACACTTAACGCAACACTGGTTGAAAGCAGTATTATTTAGCTGCGATCTTGATCGATATAGTCCGGTTGCTTCAAATTTTGGCCCAGATATTTACTGCTGTGTAACCACCGAAGTTAAAATATGTTTATTTGGTAATAACATCACATATCAACTTATTTTAAGTTATGCTTTCTTTAAAATCGTTGTGGTTTGAGACTCGATAGAACGAATGTGTCACGATTAAGGAACAAACACATAAATGTACAGTAAGATGACAACGTCTAATTAAAAGTATAATAACTGACTTTATATAGAAGGGATAAAATTTCATTACCCGTAACAGACCAATCAACTAATAAACATTCCTAGACAATTATGTTCGCTGTATGTTCCAACTTGTTGATAGATGGCGCTCATGGTTGGAGCAAAGCTAGGCCGATCAAAAAAAGCGAATGTACTGTGTATGTTTCTACTTGGTAACAGGAGGCACTTATCAAGTTACAAATCGCGGGGGCAAGGTTTTTATTATTGTGTTTATAGTCGATTATGAGAATGTCTTGCTTTGCTAGCGTTAGCACAGCAGTTAATGTTGTAGTTATTGTTGTAGCTAGCGCTAATAGTTTAGGAGACGTATAATAACACAATTTTTCTAATTCCGTCCCCTATCACCATGTAGGAGAAACGGAACCCTAATACATTAACTTACATAGGTACTATAATTAATACATAAAAAATTAAAATGAGTGGCTACTCGTAACAATTCACCTGTTCACATAATTACCTGATATAACTCGACTTAGTTATAATATAACTACATTATACCTGATATAACTACACTATAGTTTTTGTATATTACTTTATCGTTTGCAAGCAAAAACAATATAATTGTGTTTGCTTGCAAACGAAAAAAAACCGACTTCAATTACATCGACGAGTAATACAACGTAGATCGACGAAAAAATACTCAAGTAATTGCGCGTTATCAAAGATTACTCAAAAAGTAGTTATCAGATCTCAATAAAATTTATATGTGACCACATGACAAACACCAGCTTTCGATTAAATTAAAAACTATTAAAATCGGTACACCCAGTAAAAAGTTGTTGCGGATTTCCAAGAAGTTCCCTCGATTTCTCTGGGATCCCATTATCAGATCCTGGTTTCCTTATCATGGTACTAAACTAAGAATATCTTCTTTCCAACAAAAAAAGAATTATCAAAATCGGTACACCCAGTAAAAAGTTATTGCGGATTTTCAAGAATTTCCATCAATTTCTCTGGGATCCCATCATCAGATCCTGGTTTCCTTATCATGATACCAAACTAGGGATATCTCATTTTCAACAAAAAAAGAATTATCAAAATCGGTACATCCAGTAGAAAGTTATGCGGTATAATACAACGTAGGTCGACGAAAAAAGCGTCAAGTAAAAATGCATTATTAGATATAGCTCGAAAAGTAGTTGTTAGATCTCAAATAAATTTAAATGGGACCAATTGGCACACACCATCTTTCGATTAAAATTTGTCAAAATCGCTCCACCCAGTCAAAAGTTCTGATGTAACATACATAAAAAAAAAGTACAGTCGAATTGAGAACCTCCTCCTTTTTTGGAAGTCGTTTAAAAATAAATAGCTTTCGATGTTTTAATTGGTGATTAAATAATTAACGTTAAAATGTTGTAGTAATTATAGAAGTCAATTCTATACATTTCTACTTTGGTTTATTTTTTAATAATTCGATTTAATATTGTAACGATTCTAATACGTGTACCGTCCCTCGACCAGTAGCAATGCAGTATGTGACAATATCTTCATGCAATGTATGTTGGAGGGAAATCGTTGATGTAAGCGTATTTGGATTTCGTTTGGAATTAGCTAGCGAAAGATAGCCGTTGTCTTGTAGGTGAAATCCTGTTTAAATTCTGGCGTAAATTTTAAATTAAGAAATAATTTTTTAATTTTTAATAAACATTAAATTTAATCAGTTTGAGATTTCATTTTCATACTATTTAAGTGAGTCATTTGTGTGACGGTAGTTTAAAAATCTACCGACACAAATTATAAACCTTGGTTGTAAATACCTCCATTAGGTCTTTATTTCATTTCATTTCGTTTTTTGTTTTAAGCAATTAAAGATAAAAAAGTCTCCTGTTACTAGACATAATACGAAAGAGCACCGTAGACTTAACTGAGATCAGAGTTTCTACTTTGTAAATGTAAATAATGGATACTAACATAAGTAAATAACTGCTAAAATTCAAAACACTATTTTTGCAGTTTCGTTTCGCAAATGTTTCGAAGGAACGACATTAATAAAACTCTACTGTCTGTTCGTCTCACAGAGCTGTGCTTAGAAGAGCAATGGGACATTCAGAGACAATATACAGTTGAAATTACTATAACGATAAACAATGAGAAATAACTTTGTTCGCCATTTCATTGTGTAATTGTTAGTGTAATTCAATTATTAATCTTCTCACAGCGATTCAGTATCGATGACCGTCTGTAAGTGTCGTCTGTGACGACGTTGAATATTTGTTTTAAAATTTATAATTTAAATATTTGCGAAAATTTTTGGGGAGCGTATAGCGATTGATGCGTTATAAACTCCCCAAGATTTTCAATTTTCGAAGTGATAGTTATCAACTTTATGTATAAAAATAAAAATCTCGTTACCGCGATTCAAAATAAACAACCAACGATGAGTGCCATCTAGTAACAAGTAGAAACACACCAGTACATCCAATATTGACTGTGCTTGATCTGCGTAACTTTATTTAAGACGAAATTTTGTACTTCGAGTGTCAATTTTTATAATACTAGCTAGCATTCACCTTTCTACCACCGAACAGCAAGCCATCGCATGTATCTGCACCGCTACGTGGTTGAAATCCCACGATCTCGCACTAAGCACTTTGCTTCCTCGTTCTTAATACACGCCGCAAAAATTTAGAATGCCCTTCCGTTTCTCCAAACAATTACAACTTGGGTATCTTCAAATCAAGAGTGAATAGGCATCTTCTAGGCAAGCGCGCACCATCTTAGGCTGCATCTTCACTTACCATCAGGTGAGATCGCAGTCAAGCGCTAGTCTATATATTAAAAAAAAATAGCAATATTTTATTTATTAACCAACTTCCAAAAAAGGAGGAGGTTCTCAATTCGACTGTATTTTTTTTTTTTATGTAACAACATCAGAACTTTTGACCGGGTGGAACGATTTCGACAATTTTTTTTAATCGAAAGATGGTGTGTGTCAATTGGTCCACGGTTGCTTCCACGATTCAGGAGTTGTGACCGGCAAGCATTTTTCTACACCCAGCTTCAAAGTTGAAGATGTATACTCAGAGATATATTTTCATTTCGATGATCTTTACTCGCAACTATGTCTAAGTCTAATTTTATCAACCTTTTAGTACTTTTATTGCTATTAACGTCTTCCACCTCATCAGCTCACTGCACCTTTATAACTGCGTCAGAAATGTCAACCCATTTATAATTCACGTTCATTTGTTACGTCTATAAAATTAATTTGATCGCGTGATGTTAAGTGTGTTGACATTAATCGCTTGACATCGTCATTTGTATGTCTGTCCGTAGCTGTTATTAGTTAATATTTAATTGTCAAAGAAACTCATTTACAAAGTGTTTGAACTAAGTGTTTTAATTATACGAGTGTAGTTTTGATCGGGATTGTAGAACTTGATGCATAATTAAAATATACTTTTCATATTAGCAATAAAGTGAGTGTTCGCATGATGTGTATTATACGCGACGATGGTTTAATATTAAGTTCTGTTAAAACTATTAGCATACGTAAATATATAATTGTTTGCTCGCAAACGAAAAAAAACCGACTTCAATTACAGCGACGAGTAATACAACGTAGATCAACGAAAAAATAGTCAAGTAACTACGCGTTATCGAAGATTACTCAAAAAGTAGTTATCAGATCTCAATAAAATTTATATGTGACCACATGACAAACATCAGCTTTCGATTAAATTAAAATTATTAAAATCGGTACACCCAGTAAAAAGTTATTGCGGATTTTCAAGAGTTCCTCTCGATTTCCCTGGGATCCCATCATCAGATCCTGGTTTCCTTATTATGGTACTAAACTAGGGATATCTTCTTTCCAACAATAAAAGAATTATCAAAATCGGTACACCCAGTAAAAAGTTATTGCGGATTTTCAAGAGTTTCCCTCGATTTCTCTGGGATTCCATCATCAGGTCTTGGTTTCCTTATCATGGTACTAAATTAGGGATATCTCCTTTCCAATAAAAAAAGAATTATCAAAATCGGTACATCCAATAGAAAGTTATGCGGTATAATACAACGTAGGTCGACGAAAAAAGCATCAAGTAAAAACGCATTATTAGATATAACTCGAAAAGTAGTTGTTAGATCTCAAATAAATTTAAATGGAACCAATTGGCACACACTACCTTTCGATTAAAAAAAAAGTTGTCGAAATCGGTCCACACGGGCAAAAGTTCTGATGCCATACATTAAAAAAAAAAATACAATCGAATTGAGAACCTCCTCCTTTTTTGGAAGTCGGTTAGAAACTTGCTGTGGCTTAAATTTAAGTTGTTAAAAATTAGCAAGTTCCTTCCACAGGTAAGCGTAAGAGTTACATGTGAAAAGACCTTGTTGAAATTTCGAGTTAATCGTAATGGACTTTATATTTAGAGATAAAAACCTTGTCAGCGAGATTCATTACGTACAGTCGACCGACCATATGAGCGCCATCTATCGGCAATATATTTTTAATTATCAGATTTGTTTATAATTTTAACTATAGGGGTCACTAAAATGAGACAAAAGGTAATTATTGGCTTTCACGGCTTTATTTAAGCTGCTCGCTGTGTGTTTTGAATCGTTGATAGACAACGCTCATATTTGACTACAAATTCTAGGTCGCGGTAGCTGTGTCGCGAGATTTACCGATGTAGATAAGCAGGATAATTAAATAAGTCAACCTGATTGATTTCTTCACAGAGTAACAGTTTTTAAGATATATATTATTTTATTATTTTTAGCGGATTTAAATGAAAGCTTGTTGTTTTAATATATTTTTTTTTATACACAAATACGTTTTTTGTGGCTACTTTAATTTCTTACTTCATGTTCTATTTAATACGCAAATTTATCGTAATGACATTGTTTTGTATTTATAATATCGCCATTATTTACAATAAATAGTAACTACGATTTGTTTATAAAGTTAACAATATGACAATATTATGTTCACAGTAATAGAAGTCTTGGCGCCGGCATTAAGAGTTCACAGATAACGATCCGTGTCATTTATCAACAATTCAACACATACGTGATTATAAGTCAAATAATTGCTTGTTTGCAAACGAAAAAAAACCGACTTCAATTACAAAGAGAAGTAATAAAACCACACCGCCGACACGACACACGCACCATCACACAATCTAGCTTAATTGACTGAGGTAGGACATAGCAAGACATATCCCGTTCAAAATCTGGAGCAGTCCGACTGCGGATGTACCCACATGATAAGAACGAAATTATAGTTTAAAAATTGCTTGAAATAGTGTTAGGTGTACTTAATTGTACAGTCACCTGTCATTATTTTCGGAATCTACTAGAATTTTATTATCACAATATATATATATATCTACAAGTTAATCTTACCACCGCGATTAAGTTTACGAAGCCGCAGATGAACGTCATCTATTGGTTGGTTACAAATACATAACCGCGGTCGTAAGATTTTGTTTTTGTATGTAAAGTCGATTGTGATAATTTGGAAAATTCGAATAGCTGTTCGGAGTAACGCTAAAACACTCCTCGCTCGTGCCGTCGTCTCTTTCTTAATGAAACAACAATCACTTTAATAATGGAAATAAATAATTTCAAAACGCTTTAGACTTCTGCGCACTCACAGCTTTAACAGAAATTTATTACTAAAACATCGCTCCGTATATTAATATAACATCGTTTTATTGTTATTTGACCACTGAATGCTGCACCACTCTATCGATATTATTTTGTAGTTATTTTCACTTTTTTGAATTTTTTTAATAATTTATTCGTATTAAAATTTAACAAAAAGTTTTAAAATTAAAGATTGGGGGAAGGGATTAAGAAGGGGTTCCGTTATCGCATTCGAATAACGGACCTACAAAAATTTATCACATTAATCAACAAAAAATTAACGTGGTAACAACAGTAATGGACACTAACACAACAATAAAAATTTAGCCAACGTGATTCTGCTTTGTGCCACTGACGATGAGCGCCATCTATCAACAAGTCTAGACATAAGCCAACATTCATTTGATGCGTGGTATGACGAAGCGACCGATCTCTGTACAGTTTAATTTCCGAACTGGACCTTTTTTAAGAAAGTCTCTTATAATTCTAAAGGTCATGATATTGAACAATACCAGCATGTGGTGGCATCTTGAGAGCAACTCGAAAAACAAAGTGACGTTACTCTAAATTCAATATGGTGGACTTGGAAAGATTGCAGACTTGTTTTTTATGGTTTACTACATTATGGGTATCAAAGGAAAGGATTTAATGTAGAATATCAAACAGAGAAACCGGTCCATTTGGCTTAGTGGATGACGTCGCCAATGTCACTTAAAATGGAAAAAAACACGAAAGAGATAGTTTGGTGCGGTCGATATTAGAATATTTAGTATATTTTGAAGAAAATTATAATTTCATGAGAATATCCAAAATCTTTATACCACGATGGAGTAAATGGAACTGACGATATACGCCATCTATCGTCAAGTCGAAACATAACCGAATTGCAATGAATGTTCAAATGTGGCAAAACACATGAGTTCACGTTATTTTTGGCGTAAACTTGTGGAAGCCTATGTCCAGCAATGGACTGTATAGGCTGTAATGATGATGATGATGAATGAATGTTCAGTCGTTGATTGATTGGTTACAAACACTGAATTGTGGTGGTAAGATTTTTGTTGTTGTGCATAATGTCAATTAAATAATTCTAAATTTAGAAAAATTAATTCCTGATGTTTGATTAATGAACTCGAGTTTTTCTTCCGTTTTTAACAATTATTAAAAAAACACGACAAGACATATTTTTGAAACGTAGGAGGTGCTAACTGAGCATTGGGTCTCCATCTCTCATGTTACTTAGTGCGAAGATCGTTATGATTACCCGTTTCAAATATCTATACAACTTTATTTTGAATCCTAATATCTACTGAAAGTGTGTATGGTCTATGTCATATATTATGTCAGGCTTTCTTCCATGATGGTCGTTAGTTATTTTAAGTTCCTGATCTTTCGTTTGTACTGATATGTTCTTGTCGCGAGATTTAAGTTCTCGTAATTATTTAGTTTGAAAATATTTAAAAATTAAAAATCATTGGTTTAATTTAATTGTTTATCTACAGAGGTAAACCTTGCGACAAGCTCTTATATTATATACATGGTCTAATGCAAAGAAGACATACAACAATATTACAGACATGGTTACAACCGCCAGAACAACGTGAGTTATATAATAAAACCAGTAAACACATGTCTTGTAATGAAACTGCCCCAAATTAAATTTATTACATTATTTATCATCGTGAAAGCACCATTCTCCCGTTTTTAAAAGTATAATAACTGACTTTATATAGAAAGAATAAAATCTTAACACCATGATTCCTTACCCGTAACAGACCATACATACAGACGTACATGTTCGCTGCATGTTACAACTTGTTGATAGATGGCGCTCATGGTTCGAGCATTACTACGCCGATAAAAACAAAGCGAATGCACAGTGTATGTTTCTACTTGGTAACAGATGGCACTCATCAAGTTACGAATCGCGGTGGCAAGGTTTTTATTATTGTGTTTCTAGTCGATTATGAGAATGTCTTGCTTCGCTAGCGTTAGCACAGTAGTTAATGTTGTGGTTAACGCTGTAGCTAGCGTTAATAGTTTATAAGGAACGCGTACATTAAGCTTAATTTTTCTAATTCCGTCCCCTATCACCATGTAGGAAAAACGGAACCCTAATACATTTACTTACATTCCATAATTAATACATAAAAATTAACATGAGTCACTACTCACATAATTTTCCTGATATAACTCGACTTATATAGCTTATCGCAGGAGGCGCAGATAATATTCGCTGGGTTTAGACTCGTAAATAGATGGATGTCATCATCATCATCACCACACCACCACTTCAGCCTATCGCAATCCACTGATGGACGTAGGCCTCCACAAGTTCACGCAAAAAAATGGCGTGGAATCATGTGTGTTGCCCATAGTATCCACGGTCAACATTTGTATTGGCCATATAGATGTTTGCCGTTGTCTGGGTGTTTGCGCCGGTATATTGTGTGTGTTTCGGGACCCCCGACTCGAGAATAAATCATAGTGAGGACTGGTGAGTGTGAGGCGTTTATATATGTATACGTTCTAAAATATAACTCCTTTTCATCTTGTGACAGGGGAAGGAACTCCAAACTTCTCAATATTTACTCCAAAATAGAATACCCAAAATAATTCCAATCCACACTACATACACGAAGATAAAAATCTTGTGACCGCAATTTAGGATTTGTAATGAACGATAAGTAACAACTGTCAACAAATGAATGGCTAATTTCAATCCACATGTTTGCTATTTTCGAAAAAAACTATCAACATTAGCGAGAACACAATCTTGATAATTTTCGATCAAATTTTGTAGCAAAGCATCGTTTCGTCATAGTTACAGCGAAGTCACGTAGATCGAAGTGTCATTCGGTGTTGATAGATGGCACTCATCATCTGGTACAAATACTGAATCGCGGTAGCGAGATCGTTATTAATGTGTTTAAGTATATCTGTAAATTAAATTGAGATTATCCATCAAATACGTCCACGTCACAGTGTGTAACGGAACCTCTCATAGCGAAATCTTTGCTCTCTGTCCGTCTACAGACCTATCTTTAGAGTAATAGTTGTTCACTTGTTATTTTCATACAATTTATCTTATTATGGCTATCATAAGGACAAAATAAATTAAATTTAATAAATATAGAGCACGCATCCTATGTCAGGGGTCTGAAAACACACCCAATGACACAAGAAACACTCAAACTACGATAATCACCTATGGCTCATACAGACATTTGTCACGAGTGGAGTAAGAACACGCAACCGGTAGCGCCTCCAATTGTTAGGAGCACCTCGCTCCAACTCTTACCCTACACGACACGGAACAAATGTCTTCGGCCCGCAATGGGATTACAAATTGAATGAAATACAAAATTATATATGTATTCCTTATTATTAGTAGTTATTTAATCAAAAAGCAACTTAAACTGTAAGCGGACTGGACGCTGGAACGGAGGTGGAGTCCCTTCTCTGTTCGGTTTTGCCGATACATTGTGAAATACCTTTTACCTTTGATCCGCTTAAACCTAAAGATTGTAATGTAGTCATATAATAAAATATTTATTCTTCAGTGGAACTGGTGGCCATAAGTTTTAGCTTGTCGATAGATGGCACTCATGGTAGCTCATCAGAATCGCGGAGGCAAGTCGTCACAATGTATGAATTCAAGCAACTTGGAAATTCTCGCATCATCGATTTCATCGATGTAACGAATTTTATCTTGCGAATTTTTGCAGTTCCTTTACCACGTCACTGTGTGTATCGGAACTTCTAATTATGACTAAAACTCTTGTTCGTTCTGCTGTCTGTTGGCGTCACAGGGCTATCTCAAGATCTATAATAGGTAAACACTTGGTATTTCACAGTATGTTTTTTTTTTGTCTTGTAACATATACACACGGTCGTCTGTTCCTATGGTAAGCAACTTAATGCTCGTGTTATATGTAACTGCAGACTGTTTAATATTTATTTGATAAATATACATCGAAATAATGCATAGACATATAAATAAATAAATACAAATATCACTACTACAAAAGGCTTTGATTGTTATACCTACATATTATAATAATAAAAGGATTTTCATTTTTCTGTATAAAGTTGATTACGATCACTTTAAACACAACATTCTCAAACATATTTAAATTATAAATTTGTAAACAAATATTCAACGTCGTACTAGACGGCACCTTCAGACGGCTACCAATACTGAGTCACTGTGAGAAGATTAATAATTGAATTACACTAATTACATAGTGAAATTGTCCACAAAGTTAATGTTCAAATGGCCATTCGAGGCCAGTGTTCTGTGCGCTTATTTATCAATACAATAAGCTATCATCTAAAACTACAAGCTTTTGTTATACAAAATAATTACCAACGAAATAAAATATTTAAAAGACCTCACCACACAACACAACACATAAGACATCACCCATCCTGTGTCTCAAAGGGGCAATAGAACTATATTCTTAACCTCAAATATTTCTAAAAATTCATTTTTTTTTTTTGCCCCAAACAACATTAAAACTACAACCATTTCCATTATATAATATATCGTGTAACGATGGCACAACTGCACTAATTTCATCGATTGTCCACAAGTGTGACGCTTAATGAGAAATTAAATGAATAAACGTGTGTTTTGTAAGGGAAACCGATTTTAATATTTAGTCGTATCAATGTTGAGACACACAAACAATGTTTTCGTTAAGTTTCAGTAATATATTTCCGTCGAAGTTCTGAACAAATACAAATCTAAAATTGTTGGAAATTTATTAATATTTTCAAATAATGGAAACAGTGAAGAAGGGTAAGCGTGTAAGGTTTACTCTTCATCATCTGTTTCCAGTCTTCGAAATGATTATAATTGATTTTATAAACAAATATAAAAATCTCACCACCGCGATTTATTACTTGTCATGTACATCAGGATCAGCGCCATCTATCAACAAGACGAAACACACTCGAACATTTACTTCTCTACACGGATATACCGTCAGGTTAAAGTGTAAAAAAAATAATATTATAAAATATTAATATCAAGTTTTATTCGAGGTACCAAGGTACGAGGTATAAAGGAACTAATTATTGCTACCCGCTACCCTAACAACCGGCCTCGCGGAAGAAAGCATCACTCTGGAAGCCGTCCGAAATGTCTCGAACAAGGACGATCTCGATGGCATAATCGCAAAATACGTCGCGATTATTCACCGCACATGCGAGAGTACCATACCGAAGATAAAACCATGGAAAGGCGACCCCCGACCGCCCTGGTGGTCGGAAGAGCTAGATTCCCTGAAAAGGGAACAACTAAGAGCCAAACGTCGCATCAGAAATGCTGCACCCTGCAGAAGGGCTGGCGTCATCGAAGAATACGTACGGGCCAAGGAAAAATATAAACAAGCGGCAGACAAAGCAGCCACTCAGAGCTGGAAAGAGTTCTGCACGGCACAGGACCGCGAAAGCGTGTGGGACGGTATCTACAGAGTCATCAGGAAGACCTCTCGTAGACACGAGGACGCATTGCTAAGGAACGAATCAGGCGAAACACTGTCACCAGAACAGTCGGCAAAACTCCTAGCAAAAACGTTCTACCCTGATGACTCTGTAGAGACCGAAACCGCCCATCACAAACAGATCCGAGAGGCCGTAGAAGGCAGAACTCCCGCGGAGTTAGAAGATCTGTCCGATGACGACCCGCCGTTTACGGCCGCGGAGCTGGAACAGGTTCTTTTGAGCCAAAATCCCAAAAAAGCTCCAGGCCCAGACGGGTTAACGTCGGATATATGCGCGGCGGCAATAAACTGCAACAGGGAATTATTCCTAGCGTTGGCGAACAAATGCCTATCGCTGTCCCACTTCCCCAAGCTGTGGAAAGTCGCCCACGTACGCATCCTCCGCAAACCAGCCAAAGAGGACTACACCCACCCGAAGTCCTATAGACCTATAGGACTCCTGTCAATCCTAGGAAAGACAGTTGAGAAAATGCTTATAGGTAGACTTCAGTGGAGACTCTTCCCCACGCTGCACCGAAGCCAGTACGGATTCATGCCACAGAGGGGAACGGAAGACGCCCTCTACGATCTCGTCGAGCATATCAGGCAGGAAATTAAGTCCAAGAAGATAGTACCTCTGGTATCGCTTGACATAGAGGGCGCTTTCGACAATGCATGGTGGCCGGCTCTCAAAAAACAGCTAGTGGACAAGCATTGCCCGAGAAACCTATACGCTATGGTCGCCTCATACCTCCAGGACCGAAAGGTCATCGTAAATTACGCCAGAGCGACCAGTGAAAAGGAGACCACGAAGGGTTGTGTCCAAGGATCCATCGGCGGGCCGACCTTCTGGAACCTCATACTGGATTCGCTTCTGAGAGAGATCAGCGCGATGGGGGTATACTGCCAGGCCTTTGCGGACGACGTTGTCCTCGTTTTCTCCAGCCAAAAAACCAGCAACCTACAGACCTCAGCCGAAACCACCTTAGCGGCCGTACAAGAGTGGGGTATACGTAACAAGCTGAGCTTCGCCGCGCACAAAACCAACGCGATGGTGCTCACTAAAAAACTCAAATACGACACCCCCATAATCCATATGTCCGGCACTCGACTGAGGCTTATAGATGAAATAAAACTGCTGGGGCTCATTTTGGACTCGAAGCTCACTTTCAACGCGCACGTATCCGCCGTGTGTAAAAAAGCGGCGGACATCTATAAACAGCTCGCGCGCGCGGCGAGAGTGAGTTGGGGTCTGAATGGGGAGATCGTACGGATCATATATGTGGCGGTGATAGAGCCCATCGTTCTGTACGCAGCGAGCGTATGGTCCCCTGCAGCAGAGAAACTGTCGATAAGAAAGCAGCTAGACTCACTGCAGAGAGGATTTGCACAAAAAATGTGCAGGGCGTACAGAACGGTGTCTCTGACATCGGCACTAGTCCTCACTGGCTTGCTCCCGTTAGACCTTCGCGTCCGAGAGGCGGCCATACTATTCAAAACCAAAAAAGGTCACAGCACGGATCTTCTTCCACCGGGAAGAGAGCTAGAGCGCAGGGTGGGACCAATGCAAAATCCCCACCCTTCCCTACTCATGACAACAGAGTACGAGCGCTTAGAGAATCTGAACCCCGAAGTCCTTGAAGAACACAACATCGTCGGGCCTTTCATCTTTACCGACGGAAGCAAAATAGAGGGTAAAGTAGGAGCCGCCCTCACATGCTGGGACCAAGGCAGGGAAGTAAGATACTCTACTTTCCGGTTAGAGCCGCACAACACTGTCTTTCAATCGGAGATGTACGCACTCTTCAGAGCCGTGGACATGGCAAAAACCTCAAAGTCATGCTCCATTAACATCTTGAGCGACTCGAGGTCATCTTTAGATCTGCTGAGGAGCCCCTCAGTGACTCACCCTCTGGCCCTGGAAATGAAGAGTCGAATCAGACAGCTCCGGGAGGAGAATAAGACAGTGCGGTTCTTTTGGTTGAGGGCCCATGTTGGAACACCGGGCAATGAGAGAGCGGACGGGTTGGCCAAAAAGGCGGCCTTAACAAAAAAGACGGCACCTGACTACGACAGAGTACCCATCTCGTATGTCAGAAGGCAGATCAGGGAAGAGACTGTCAGGATGTGGCAGGAAAGATATAATTCTTCGGAGACGGGCTCGGTCACGAAAATATTCCTACCGGATGTAAAGACCGCTTGCAGGCTGGTAAGGAAATCGGCACCAACAGCTGTCGACACAAAAATTCTGACCGGCCACGGAGGATTTGCGGCGTATCTCCACAGATTCCACCTCACTGACAGTCCTTCATGTATCTGCGATCCGAATTGTGAGGAGACAGTTCTGCATGTTATACTGGACTGCCCGAGATTTAGTAAGGATAGGTTAGATCTAGAACTCAAACTCCAGATCAAACTTGAGCAGACATCGCTCCATACCATCCTGGAGAGTGAAAAAAACAGAACTGCCTTCCTCACATTCGCGAGAAAGGCCGTCAATATAGCCGCAAAAAGGAACAGCACGACCGCTCCACCACCTGCTGTAATACCCACGCAGAGCGCTAACACCGTCGTCCACGCAACACACACCCAAACACACAACGCACAACTACAAACACAACAAAACTGTGTCCAACAAGCCACTCAGAGAAACAGCTCAACGGCTCCGCGGATTTCTCCTGGCCGCACCCTTCTGGGTCAAATAACAAAGATCATGCCCTCCTCGCTGCAGAAACTGTTTAGGAATAGAGCCGACCAAAACGCACCTCCGCAACCGACCCACAGCGGGATGACACAATCCTCGCTTAGCGAAGGGAACGGAAGCGAAGTAGTGGGAATTAAAACCAGATGCGTGGCTCTGTTCATGGACAGCGAAGTAGAAAGGATGGGAATAAGTTTCTGTCGTTCCGAAGGACGCGATCGGCTGGCGATTTCGCCGGGGCTCGCTTTACTGTTAAAGGGTAGCACGCAAAAGACAAGTATAAAGCGCACTAAAATCACAGCGCTATCGCAAGAACAGAAGGGCGACTCGACCTACCGTCTGGTGCGTTTGAATAACAAATCCATCGTGCTGTTCGAGTGGGGAGAGACGTCCCCCTTTACGCAGTCTAGTGTGTGGCTACGCCGGTTGAGCGAGACCCCCGGTGGAATCCCCAAAAGAATTAGCGTGGATTCGATGAGGGTCGGATATGATAGAGGTGACGTATCTGATAGGTACGGTTGCCTAATGGCCTCCAAGTACAGTGAGGTCATAGTCTACGAAGACAGGGGGGAGGATCTCGGATATCTAAGACCGAAATCCATAACACCAACACCTCCTGCATCTCCGGCCGACGACGAGTCCACGCTCTGCGGCTCGGAGCGCCTACAACAACGGATCGAGACCCAGAAGGTAGAGCGAATTAAGGCAAAGGCCACACCTGAACCTAAGCCGAGCTCGATGCCATTGGCGACCTTTATCCAAGCAACCATCTCCCCAAAACCAGGCAAGCTCCCGCATCACCTCTCTCCCAAAAAGGCTGGACAGGGTGAGCGGCAATCGGCGGCGCTGAGCAGGTTCACCAGAGACAATAGTCCGAGGCACCCGGAGGCGTCACCGGCCGCTCGTACTAAGGCCGACATGGGACATGTAACACCGCCGAGACTTCGACCTGCCTCCACACCGCTACAACATGCGGAGAACGCCCTAATCGAGTTCCTGGCGATAATAAAGGCAAACCGCGAGGTAAGCCTGGCCACCTGCAAAAAGATCATGCAGGCCTACCAGTACGATCACCAAAGATTACTGGAGGTGGAACTCGAGGAAGCCGAAGCGGCCATATACAACAGTGAAACCCGACAAATACTCAAGGGCAAGATGTCGGGTAGGTATATGGCAGCATATAACAGCACAGCAGGCTTCGTGAGTGCAGTCGAGTCGGAGGGGAATGACGAGGAGCCACAAGCCTTCGAAACACCTGAAGGGGACCCAGTGGTGGTAGTGGCCAGATGCACGAAAGTAATGCTGGGGGACCGGATGCTACGGATGGCGAAAACCATCTCGGGCGACCGGGACGGCTTACCGACCGTGCCCTGGGGACTACCATCACTGGAGTGGATAAACGGGGTACCGGGATGCGGCAAGACAACTCGCATAGTCGGGGACTTCGATGAGGACACGGAGGTCGTGATTACGACCACAGTCGAGGCGGCCAAAGACTTAAAAGAAAAACTGGCGCACCGCTACGGCAACAAAGCCAAGCAAAAGGTGCGCACTATGGCCTCCGTTCTAGTTAATGGGTTCAACGAGGGCTCAAAAATCAACCGCCTAACGGTGGACGAGGCCCTCATGAACCACTTCGGAGCCATAGTAATGGCCGCCCGACTATCGGGAGCTCAGAAGGTAGTCCTTATCGGAGACATAAACCAGCTGCCGTACATCGACAGGGACAACCTGTTCGAAATGCGGTACTGTAGACCAACCCGGATAACAACCATCTCGTGCGAGTTGTCATGCACGCATCGAAATCCCAAAGACGTAGCCCTTGCCATCAGCGAAGTTTATAAAGACGTATACAGCTCAAGCCCAAAGATCCGATCTTTGCGAGTGGAGAGCCTCACGGGCGCGCGTATTCCTGCAAGAAGAGACCGAACCTTATACCTGGTCTTTACGCAAGAGGAGAAGAGGTTGCTGACTGACCAGGGATACGGATCTGGGGAGGGATCGCGCGTCTTAACCATCCACGAGGCGCAGGGCCAGACCTACGAGGACGTCATTGTCCTCCAGACGAAGGCGAGGAGGCTCAGGATCCACGACAGCGTTTCGCACGCTGTAGTCGCGGTGACTAGACACACCAACACCTGTGTCTATTACACCGACGACCGTGACGACGCAATTGGTCGCTTTGTGGCGAGGGCAGCGGAGACCGCGGATAAGAAAATACTCGAGCACAGTCTCAAGATGGCGATTCATCACAGAGATGCCGCCGTCACTGAGAGTGTGCTCGACATGTTGAAAACTATTGACGTGTGAAGACACTTGTTGAATAAATAAATAGTGTGTATATAAACATAAGTACTAAGTGCTAAATTAAATACGATTAATTATATAAATATAAATAATAATTACTAAATTAAATAGGATTAATTACATATAACATAACGTGTACAAATTATTTATACTTAACATGTGTAACAAATTAATTAAGATTAATTATATAATATTAATTTAAAAAAAAATACATATATGGTGATAAATATATAAGAATATATATAAAAAAGAAACAAAAAACGAAAAAAAAAAAAAAACTTACTAACAGTAACCTAGGCTAAGTGTATATTGTAAGTAGGCCAGTAGGCCATAAGTGTATATATAAGGTAACTAGGAAATAAGTGTACATATATGATAACTAGCATATAAGTGTAAATATAAACTTAGATAATAAAAATAACAGTATAAATACAAAAATTTCAAGAAATGTACACAGCTTCTACCCCTGGACAATTGTAAGATAAAAGTGAAGAAAAGGAAAAAGTAATAATAAATAGTAGTAATTATATATATAAGTAAATTAAGATAACATAACTTTAAATTTTGGTCGGTGGACTCACGTAGGCAAGTGATACTATGCTTAGTTTAATTAGTCTCTAAGTTGCATATGTAGGTGCCAAGGTATCGAGAGTAACAAACAAATAATTGGAATAACAAGAGCACGGGCATTATAAGCCCGTGGATATATATCGTTATAAAAAAAAAAAAAAAAAAAAAAAAGGAACTAATTATTAGGGTATACATTTTTTATTATGATTTTTGTCGGTAAAAAAAAAACTACTATATAAAAATATTTTAACACCTTAATTTTATTAGCAATGGTTACATTAGACACTGTACAGCCAGCATACAGAGTGTCTTAAAAATCTTATGCTTTTTTAACGTTACGGACGTAATTTGCTAGGGTACCCATCTGCAACGCCCAATGAACGTCAAATTTGATTAATTTGGCATAATATTAAATAATCATAATTGACTGTATAATAGATACATTAAGAAGTCTTACCTCCACAGGCTCCATATAGCACAAGTTGTCACAAATATACCACGAATTTTCACTTTGTACTTAATTTCATTAAAGCTAGTTTGTTACGCAATATTTTAATTAAATATCCGCAACTTATAAATTAAATTGATAGACACTTGTCATCTTCACAAAATAGATAGCGGCCACAGTTACAACTATTTTGTACGTACAAGTACTTGTAAGTTAGTGTGCTTCCTGTTTGCACTGGACTTAAGCTGTTGGTTGATATAATGATTTGGTTGGTTCCGATCTCATATTATTTCACACACGAGTTTACACGTTATGTTTATGAAATATTTAAGGTGAAAATGAAATATTTATCAAAATTCTGTAATAGTCTTGTGTGTTGACTTCAACTAAGTTTCATATAAAATAAGTATTTGATGTATGTTTGACACGTGTCGATAGATGGCGCTCATCGTTAATGAGAAATAATAAATCACGGTGACGAGGTTTTTGTTATCGTATATGAAGTCAATTATAATTAGTTTGGAAATTGAGAATAGAACCAGTACGTGAAACGCTTACTCGTACTGGTTCTTTCTACTTTTCAACAAACGTATTAACAAGATTTAGATTTCCGTGCACGTTATCACTAAATCACATCCCTCTGTCACAAGGCAGATGCCAATATACATTAAAATGGCTTTTTGCTGTCATGTGCTTGTTTCTTTGTTTTATTAATAAAACAATTTCATCTTTACAATTGTGCGGACACCGCTCACACAAGACTATTACAGAATTTTTGACACATACTTTAGCCTGTTTTTAGCCTGCCTGTTTTTAGCCTTTAGCCTGCTTTAGCCTGTAATATCCCACTACTGGGCATAGGCCTCTTTCCCCATGTAGGAGAAGGATCAGAGCTTAATCCACCACGCTGCTCCAATGCGGGTTGGCGGATATATTCCCTACTATGAGTAACGATCGCTATCAGGTTTACATGATAACAATCGGGACCGACGGCATAACGTGCTCTCCGAGGCACGGTGGGGGGACCCACAAGGACTGCACAAACACCCAGACCACGGCAAACACCTGTATGGCTAATACAAATGTTTGTCGTGTGCGGGGGTCGAAACCGCAACCGCCAGAGCAATAGCCACAAAACAGTGTTGTCACCGTTGCGCCAACGTGGCGTCACTTTGCCTGTTCAGAAGTACAAATTGTACTAAATATCGGTATAAAAGTTATCCAGAGTACTAGTACATACTCGTCATATGGACCTAGGTATATCATATCAAGTTTATATACATGCAGTGGTCAGCAAAATAGAAGAGGCCATTGAAAACAAGGCAATGTGTCTCGGCACCTTCATCGACATAGAAGGTGCGTTTGACATGACCAACTTCACCAGCATCTCGTCGGCCCTGGTTAAGCACGGTGTGCACCTGGTAATGGTTGACTGGATAGGTAACATGCTCAGTAAAAGAGTCATCAGACTTACATCATCTGGGACACAACATGCACTGGTGGTTAAAGGATGTCCACAAGGAGGGGTGCTCTCCCCACTACTGTGGAACGTGGTGGTGAATGACCTTATAACCAGACTAAACCAGCACAACTACTTCACGATCGGGTATGCTGACGATATTGCTATTCTAATTAGCGGCAGAGTCAGCAGTACCGTGTGTAATGTTACACAACAGGCGCTACGGATTGTGGAGAGATGGTGCATAGACAACGAACTTACCGTCAATCCCAGAAAGACGGAACAGGTAATGTTCACTAACAAACGACTATTGGGGAACTACAATCCCCCTAGACTGTTCGGAACGGAGCTGCAGTTCAGCTCGGAGGTGAAGTATCTAGGAATCATTCTAGATAGCAATCTGAACTGGAGCAGCCATCTCAACAGCAAGATTGACAAGGCCACAATAGCCTTCTGGCAGTGCCGCAGAATGATAGGTAAAAGATGGGGTTTATCCCCAAAAATCACTCTGTGGCTGTACCAGTCCATCATCAGGCCAATTATCAGCTATGGCGCAGTGGTTTGGTGGCCGAGAACCAAACTAATCACCGGCGAAGCAAAGCTACAACGACTTCAAAGGCTATCTTGCATGGCGACTACGGGCTGCATGAGGACCACCCCGACTGCGGCCCTGGAAGCCCTACTGAACTTGCCGCCGCTGCATCTGTTTATCCAACAGGAGGCGGGAGCGGCCGCGGTAAGACTCAGGAAGCTAAACCTATGGAGAAACGTAAAAGTAACACATACAGGTATACTTGGTGAACTGGCGAACAGGGAACCGCTCATTGAAGCGGTCACAGACAGAATACCCAAACAGTACGTATTCGACAAAAAATACAGAATACAATTACATGAAGACCCAGGGGAAGGCATCAACCCCAAGGAGTTGAGAATCTTCACAGACGGGTCGAAAACATCAACAGGTACAGGTTCTGGGGTTTACTCAGAAGACCTGAATATCAAAATGTCATCGCCATTGGGAATCCACAACACCGTCTTTCAGGCGGAATGTATGGGAATCATAATGGCCGCAACAGCGATCACGTCTAGAGAGGTACAGGGTTTTCCAACCCGTATTCTTTCCGATAGCAGATCGGTCCTGCAAGCCCTACAGAGCGACACTATGACATCGGGGTTAGTATACGAGTGCCATCGAGCTCTGACGAAGGTAAGTGAAACAAACACCATTATCCTCCAATGGATAAAGGGCCACAGTGGATCGCGAGGCAACGACGCGGCTGACCGACTAGCGAGGAATGGATCGGAGATGAGGGTCCACGGACCCGAACCCATTCTACCTCTGCCTTTCGGATGGCTGCGCAGCCAGCTGCGACATAACACCAAGGTAATGCACCAAGAATATTGGACAAACCTAACCACCTGCAGGCAGACCAAGGAAGCTCTTCCGACGATCAACCCAGGATTGTCCGGCAAACTTCGCGGCTATGGGAGAGCCCAGCTCCGACTACTGGTCGGGGCTTTTACCGGACATTCCTTGCTCAACAAACACTTACACAACTTAGGTGTTACAGACAGCCCTCTATGCAGAGCGTGCATGGAGGCAGAAGAAACGGCCACACACATCCTGCTGGAATGCGGTAGTGTGGCGAACTACAGGGCGATACACCTCGGGACACCGAGGTCGCTCCGGGAAGTCGTCGGCAACGCAAGGGGTCTGCTAGGCTTCCTCAAGGAGCTAGGCTGGCATGAATGAAGCCCCCAGCCTACCACGCAAAATAGGCGCACTAAGACGTCGAGTTGCGGAGAATAGCCCGTGGATAATCATCATCAACACCTGTATGGCTAACACAAATGTTTGTCATGTGCGGGGATCAAACCCGCAACCGCAGGCGCAACAGCGCAAATTTTGATACATATTATGTTATATTTCATTTTAACCTTAAATTTTAGGTTTTTCCTATTATAGTAAAATAATAGTATGCGTAAAATTTCCTTTAAAATTCTTCATATGTGGTATATTTTTTTTACATAAGTTATTAGGCATTCGTTATGCAACAACACTCACATTACAACATTTTGTTTTCAGTCAATTTACATAAATCGGACAATGTGAATATTTCGTCTATGTTTTGATTTAATCGACGGCATTAAATGATGAGGAGTAAGCGTGTAAGGTTTACTCTTCCTCACCTTTCTTCTTTTCGAAATGATCATAATTGATTTTATATACAATAAGAAAAATCTTGCCACCGCGATTTATTATTTGTACCTGTCGATCTCGAAACGATATAAGTAATTAGTTTCATTTGAACTTCTGAGCGATCGGAAACCTAAAACTTCTTAAAAAATGTTTAAAAATGGATATAGCTGTCAGGCACACAGGTGACAATTAGTAAGCGTGTAATCCTTACCATTCTTCACCTGTGTGCAGTTTTCAAAATGTTCTTAAATGATTTTATATACAACTAGCTGTGCCCGCGGCTTCGCCTGCGGTGAAATTAGTATGTCACAAAGTTTTTCCAGCAAACTTCCAGTGAAACTCTCATCAAAATCGGCTTAGCCGTTCCGTAAACCTTCTTCTTGTCAATGGTGAAGCCCTCTCTCCAATGGTGAAACCACATGAAACTCCGTTCAGTAGATTTTGAGCGAATCGATCACATACACTTTTGGGGACTTGGATTTATAATGAAAAGATATGCATTACTATTAAGATGTTTAACGCAAATTGTTTTTTTTTTATTTCAGTCAATCGTTCAAGTTGAAATCAATCAGTTGAAATGCTTATCAAACTGAGTAAATTTTTAAAAGGCACATGTATAATTTAATAGTTATTTTTATAAAACCCCTTTATACACCACATTTTTAGATTTATTTTCAGGCTGTATATTTTTGATACAAACTATCAACCCCATTTAAATCCCGTTAGCGGTGGATTAGCGGACGTCTGCTAACTATAATCTACCTCCCTGCCAAATTTTATCTTTGTCCAACCTGGATGGATAGACCCATCCAGTGGTTTTTGAGTTCTCGTGATGAGTGAGTTAATGATCTTTTTCTTATATATATATAGATTACGATGCATTATTTGGACACCTCCTCACCATCTATAGAGCATATATTTTAAATTTCAAGTCTCTTACTTCAAAAACATGGGACTTTCATACAAATTTCCAACCCCCGTTTTACCCCCTTAGGGGTCGAGTTTCGTCAAATCTATTCTTAGCAATAGATTACGCCTTATAAGGAGCCTACCTGCTAAATTTCAAGTTTGTAAGCATTATAGTTTCGGAGATTTCGTGATTAGTGAGTCAACGTAACATCCCCCGTTTTAACCCCAAAAGGGAGTTGATTTCTAAAGATACATTATTTGAACACCTTGTTACCATCTGTAGAGCATACATTTTAAATTTCAAGTCTCTTAGGTCAAAAACATGGGACTCTCATACAAACTTCCAACCCCCATTTTACCCCCTTAGGGGTTGAGTTTCGTAAAATCCGTTCTTAGCGGATGTCTACTTCCTATAAGGAGCCTACCTGCCAAATTTCAAGTTTGTAGGTGTTATAGTTTCGGAGATTTCGTGATGAGTGAGTGACCTTTCGCTTTTATATATATTATTATAGATTATAGATAAGAAATCTCTTGCCACCGCGATTTATTATTTGTACCTGTCGATCAGCGCCATCTACCGACAAGACGAAACATACTCGAACATTTACTATTCTGTGGGTAGCTCTAGTGGGTAGACAGAGGCTACTGCTGGCATTGAAATACACAGGCCGAACACGGGCAGCAGCCCAGCACCAGCACATGAGTGCGCGCTGGTTTTGACGTGAATTTGTGGAGGCCTATGTGAGGATATTGATAGTTTCTGAAATAATTGGATTTATAGTTTTAGTGCAACTTATTACGTTTTAAGTTCGCAGGAAGCAAACTGGCATTTTATCAGACGTTGAATATTCATTGCCGTTGTATGAATTTGTTTATATTTTTAGCAATAGAGGAGACAAAGAACGTCGTAACTTATGTCCTAATAACAAGACACGGGTAACATAGCGACACGGGTCGACTGCACAGTTCTAGTAATATAGCTCCGTTGTGTCCGTCACTTAACGGAGCTACAAAACTCTGAAATTATTTTCTAAAGATTTGGACATCCTAAGATATGTTTCATTCTATTATCAGCTCGGTGAAGGTCAATTAAATTCGGATCTTCTACTAATGTTTTCAATTGATTCTGAATAGATGGCACTTATCGTTTATAGATACTGAATCGCGACGACAAGATTTTTGTTAGTATACATATATTTATTGACTGCATCATTACCATTATATCCGTGTCTGTGACCGGATTATTTTGTGCCGTGCATTATTGTGCAATTTTTGGAGTTCCTAACCCCGTAACAGGGCGTGACGGAACTATATGTGTGTAGCTCAAAGTCTCCGTTGTGCTTCCGTGTCACAGAGATATAGTTGGAGCCATGAAAGGTTAATACATTTCAGCAGTGTAAGTGATTGTTGTTTAACATTACAATTCATAAAAATAATTGTTGGACTAATTTTTGACGTTGGAAAAGACAACTTATTATTTATATTTATTTAGCATGATATAAACATATTCAATTATTAAACATTAAGGATAAAACAAGGAGGTACTCGATTCGACTGATGACTTACTTTTAACCGAATTCAAAAAAGGAGGAGGTAACTCAATTCAACCGTATATTTCTTTTTTTATGTATGTTCGGGGATAACTTCGTCGTTTATGAATCGATTTTGATGATTCTTTCTTTGTTGGAAAGGAGATATCCTAAGTTTAGTACCATGATAAGAAAACCAGGATCTGATGATGAGATCCCAGAGAAATCGAGGGAAATCCTCGAAAATCCGCATAACTTTTTACTGGGTGTACCGATTTTGATGATTTTTAATTTAATGGAAAGCCGATGTTTATCATGTGGTCATATTTAAATTTCACCGAGATATGATTACAACACACCATATTGGTTTGTAGCATTTTATTTTATTTTTATCCCTTGTCGTCGCAATACATGTAACAATGATACATATTTAAGTATTATATAATTATGTATACGTTATAAGCATAACTGTGCGCGGACGGACAGCTGATTCCTAGTATAATAGCTCTGTTTCACCGAGTGACAGGGAACGGCACTTCGAAAATTTCTTAATGTGACTTGTAATCAAAGATAAGCACCACCTACTACTGACACACACCACTAACTAAGGTAGGGCACCGAAGGAACTTTCCTAATTATAAAAAAAAACCTAGTAACGATCAAACGACTAATTTTAATCAACATCTCTGTTATATTAGAAAAAATTATCAACATCAGCGAGACTTACCATAACCTTAATAATTTTTAACCGACTTCAAAAAAGGAGGAGGTTATTCAATTCGACCGTATATTTTCTTTATGTATGTTCGGGGATAACTTCGTCGTTTATGAACCGATTTTTATAATTCTTTATTTGTTGGAACGGAGATATTACTAGTTTAGTACTATGATAAGGAAACCAGAATCTGATGATGAGGTCCCAGAGGAATCGAGAGAAACTCTCGAAAATCCGCATAACTGGGTGTACCGATTTTGATGATTTTTAATTTAATCGAAAGCCGATGTTTATCATGTGGTCACATTTAAATTTCATCGAGATCTGATCACAACTTTTGGAGTTATCTTTGATATGCGTAATACTTGACTATTTTTTCGTCTACCTACGTTGTATTACTTGTCGATATAATTGAAGTCGGTTTTTTTTTCATTTGCCTGCAAACACAATTAATTATTCATCAAATATTTTAACAAAGCGTCATTCCGTCACAGTCCGACCGAAGTCACGTAGATTGAAGTGTTATTCTGTGTCAATAGATGGCACTAATCGTCGGCTACGAATACTGAATCGCGGTGACGAGATCGTTATAATTCTGTTTAAGTGAATCTGTAAATTCCATTGCAATTGCCCGCTATAAAAATAATAGTGAGATATCAAGTAATTTTTTCTAGTTCCTTACCACGTCACAGTGTGTAACGGAACCACGCACTATACTTTCTTGCACATACCAAAGTTGGCTAAGAGGAAACGATTTAGCGTTAAGCCCGCCTTTTATGCACACTTTATTGTACAATAAAGAATTTAAATAAATTAATAAATAAAAAATATAAAGATGGCCAAGCCTAACTGGGGAAGTACCTTGACCTCACGGGATCATAGTTAAATAATACTGATTTCAGGCAGTGTTGTGCTCCTGTGTTGAGTAAGGTGTCCAGAGCTCCTGAGGGAAATAGTAGATAGGGTCAGCAACGCGCTTGTTTCTAGTGTTGCAGATGTTTAGAAGCTACAGTTATCACTTACCATCAGGTGAGCCGTACGCTTGTTTGCCGACATAGTTGTATTAAAAAAAACGTATCAACAATATATATTTAAGCCCATCAATGTTTCTAACTAAAACCTAATTATTTTATTAATGTAGAAACCGGATTTTAAATTATTTATTAAATTAATTAAATTATTAATTAATCAAATTATTTAAATTATTAATATCACCGGGACATATAATTTACAACTACCCTCTTATATATTCTTACCCTGATCGAATGCATAATTAACTACAAGTAAATTTATCTTACATAGCCCACAGAATCAGTGAGTTGAAGTGCCAGTGGGCTGGTCACCTGTGACACAGGACCGATGGCCGATGGAGTAGATGAGTCCTGAAGCGGAGACGTGTTGGCAATTGCACTGTGGGACGACCTCTGGCTCGTTGTAACGACGATCTACGTAAGATTGCCGGTGTCGGCTGGATGAGCTGGATGAAATGGTAGCCTGAACTAACTAACTTACTAAATGTGCCTTAATTATATATTCTCATATATATTATGCGAAAATTTGGAGAACTACATAGTGCTTGCTCCGTTATGAACTCTCCAAGATTTTCAATTATCAAAGTGATCGTAATCAACTTTATATATAAAAATAAAAATCTCGTTACCGCGATTCAAAATAACCAACTAACGACGAGTGCCATCTACACAAGATATACAAGATACAAATAGAAACATACCAGTACATCCAATATTGACTGTGCTTGATCTGCGTAACTTTATTTAAGACGAAATTTTGTACTTTGAGTGTCAATTTTTATAATAGTATCTAGCATTCACCTTTCTACCACCGAACAGCAAGGCATCGCATGAGTCTGCACCGCTACGTGGTTGAAATCCCACGATCTCGCACTAAGCACTTTGCTTCCTCGTTCTTTTTTTATTGCTTTGAATTAAATTGACTATGAGCGAGCGTAGTTCAGTTTTCAAGTTAAAAGTCAAGGATAAAAAAAATCTTTAGTAAAATGTCCATACATATATTGTATACAGTATAAGATGTAACAATGTGTATGTGTACATATATTTGTTTAAGAGACATCTTCATTATAAGTAATTGTCGTACAGCCTATGACAATATCGGGTGCGTAATACTTGTATTTCGTTATTAGAGTTTTATCTGATTATCATTATTAGTAAGTCCAAGATATGTATTTGATAGGTTTAGTTTTTTCTTCGCCTCCAAAGCGTGTATAAAAAAGTTTTACTTCAAAAATAAAATGTTCTAACAAATGCACGAAAGACAAATCGGTACAACCGCCAGGACAACGTGAGTTAATTAATAAACTTACATTTAGTTAATTAATAACTTACATTTTTATTACATTAATTATTTACTAGAAATGTGTAATTAGTTTCAAATTTTGCGGGAAATTATCAAAAATGAGAAATTGGTACCGTCTGGTAAGCGGTACACGATGAAGATCATCCTCCCGCTGTCAAAAGTATCGTAACTGACTTTACATAGAAGGAATAAAATCTTAACAACACGATTCATTACCCGTAACAGACCGATTTACGACTGAACATTCATAGACCTATTCCCTGTATGTGGCAACTTGTTGATAGATGGCGCTCATGGTTCGAGAAAAGCTACGCCGATCAAGCAAAACGAGTGGTACACTCGCTTTGCTTGATCGGTGTATGTTTCTACTTAGTAACAGATGGCACTCACCAAGTTACAAATCGCGATGGCAAGGTTTTTATTATTGTATTTATAGTCGATTATGAGAATGTCTTTCTTTGCTAGCGTTAGCACAGTAGCTAATGTGTAGTTAGCGCTGTAGCTAGCGCTAATAGTTCATAAGACAACCGAAAAAACATGCCAATTTTTCTAATTCCGTCCCCTATCACCATGTAGGAGAAACGGAATCTTAATACATTTAACTGATTAACCTGTTCACATAAATTACCTGATATAACTTAACGTATACAGCTTATAACAGGAGGCACAGATAATATTCGCCGTGTTTTGACTCGTTAATAGATAAATCGCACTCTTAATAAAACAAAGATGTAACTCAAAAATCACAACTTGTGGGAATTGGCGTTTGCAGTTTGGAGTTTTTGCGCATTGTGTTTGTAAAAATTACCGATTATTTGTAATGCTCTTGATGACTTTTATTGTTGATATCAGTAGTTTAAACTTCAGATATTTGTAGAATAATAGAAAAAAGACTGTGTTAGAATCTATATTAGCTGTAAAATGATGATGAAAAAAATTGCGACAAATCTCTTGATGGCAAAAATTACTTATTACACGAACAATATTCTGGGTAGTATGGCAAAAAAAATCTCTTTCGTTTTAAAACATAACAATTAGTTTTAAAAATAAATCACATTATTTCGTTTTATGATTATTTAATTGTAATTATGACGTTGTATGTACTAACGCATCATTTTTTTATAAAACGAAAACTGAAAATTATCATTTTTTTATTAAATGAAACGTTTTTTTTTATGAATCATCTGGTTTTTATATTTCTCTTTATGGCTACAAATATTGTTGTTTAAACAAAACAAAAACTATATACTATTATATTATAACGAATTAGGTACAATTAGTCTCCAGTAAATATCTCCTAAAAACACAAATAATCACTAACCACAAATAATAAATAGTATAAAAATTAACAGTCTCTCATATCGTCTATCATTTTAATCTCCTTAAAATTAAATAACAATGAATAAAAACAAAAACCTTTTCACCCCTACAGTGCAGTGAAAAGTAGTTTATTTCAGGGTTTCAAATTCACGTAAACACTGAGATCACCAAAAATAACAATCACAGTTATTGTTAACAAAAAAACGTAAAGCAAACTTCTAAACAATTAAATCAAGTACTATAAACAAAATCAAACAGAAATCTTCTATTATAACAAATTAGGTACAAACGAAACTCTAATAGATTCAAAAATAACATGTTCTAACAAATAAATCAAATTATAGTAAAAAAATTACAAAATTATAAAATTAAACCATAAATTGTTTATTGCTACTCGTGTATACCGGTACATATATTCCTGTATCTTACATTAAACTTAAAGCAGTATTTAAACGTCACTCTCAGCATCACCGAGGTCAGCGGTCAGTTGTTTCACACGAATTCACTAACCATATTTTTGTCGTAAACTTAAATACATATATTTGTAAAAAATTGATTGATCAAAGTACAAGTCTGACTCCTGCACGAAAAATAATCGTTACAAATCTGTAATTAATTTCCACTTTTCCAGGAAATTATCAAAAATAAGAGAACGGTATCATCGTTCAAGCACCGTTCTCCCTCTTTATATAGAAGGAACAAAATTAAAATCTTAACACCACGATTCATTACCCGTAACAGACCAATCAACGACTAAATATTCCTAGAGATTTACGCTATATGTTGAAACTTGTCGATCGATGGCGCTCGTGGTTCGAGCAAAGCTACGCCGATCAAACAAAAGCGAATGTACCGTGTATGTTTCTCCTTGATAACAGGTGGCACTCATCAAGTTACAAATCGCGGTAGCAAGGTTTTTATTGTTGTGTTTATAGTCGATTATGAGAATGTCTTGCTTTGCTAGCGTTAGCACAGTTAACGTTTTAGTTAGCTCTGTAGCTAGCGCTAATAGTTCATAAGACACAGTCAACGGAAATTTTTCTGTTTCCGTCCCCTATCACCATGTAGGAGAAACGGAACCCTAATACATTAACTCATATACTATAATTAACACATAAAAATGAGTGGCTACTCGTGACGATTGACCTGTTCACATAATTTACCTGATATAACTAGACTTATATAACTTCTCGCAGGAAGGGCACAGATAATATTCGCTGTGTTTAGACTCGTAAATAGATAGATGTCATCATCATCATCATAACACCATCACTTCAGCCTATCGCATTTCAGCCTCCAAAGGTTCACGCCGAAAATTGAATGAACTCATGTATGTTTCCCATAGTCACCAGGCTGGGCAGGCGGGTTGGTAACCGCAGGGCTGGCTTTGTCGCACCGAAAACGCTGCTGCCCGTCTTCGGCCTGTGTATCTCAAAGCCAGCAGTTGGATGGTTATCCCGCCATCGATCAGTTTCCTAATATCCAAGGTTGTAGTGGAACTGTGTTATCGCTTAGTCGCCTCTTACGATACCCTGCTTCGTGGTTACGGTAGTAAGAATATCGTTACCTCCTCTCTTCGGGTGATCAGATAGGATACCCAAAATAATTCCAGTCCACACTACATACACGATGATAAAAGTGTCACCGCGATTAAGAATTTGTAATCGACAAAAGAATGACTTCTATCAACAAACGAACGGGTAATTGTGGTTGACATCTTTGTTATATATAAAAAATCATCAACTTCAGCGAGAACTACCAAAATCTCTAGAACTATCTTTTAAATTTTGTAGTAAAATGTCGTTACATCGCAGTCAGAAGTGTCACTCTGTGTCAATAGATGGCGCTCATCGTCGGCTACGAATAATGAATCGCGGTGGCGAGATCGTTATTATTGTGTTTAAGTGAATTTGTAAACTCTGTTGGGATTGTCACGGTACAAAAAGTTACCTCACAATTTCAATTTTTTCTAGTTCCTTACCACGTCACAGTGTGTAACGGAACCCCTATAACTAGGCCTTCGCTTTCCTATGTCAGAGATCTGGAAACACACTAAGTGAAGACAAAAATCATTCAAACTACGATAATCACTTGTATGGCACATACAGACATTTGTCACAAGTGAAAGAAGGAGCGGGAAAACTAGCGACTACAAACTGCGCCCACGGGGTTGTCTTTGAGATATAACCACAAATAAAAATAAAAATAGGTAAAAAAACTTTTTAAGTTAAACGGTTTTATGTTAAACATACATTGCAATGTTTAAGATAAATATACTAAAAACCAAAAAATAATAAAATAGATACAGTCGTGGGAATTATAAACATATGCATAGACTAGACTAAAATAAAACCGTGGGGCACAAGCACAGACCAACACTTGACCCTGTTTAAAATTAATTGATCTATTGTTACAGTTTAGATTAGTTGGACGACCATTGCCTTTTTTGATATTGTAAGTGCCGATTCCTACACTATATTTTAAATGATGACCATTTTCAACGAATACAATTCCACTAAAGTTTTTACTCCTAGATACTTACAGAATTACAAACTTTGGCTGTAGCAGTGTTAACAGATTTTAAAACCAACCTTGTTTCGAAATCAACAAACTTTTATCTTAATTAAATACTCATATGCGTGGGTGCTCAGTACCAGTCAGTCACGATAATTAAATCGGAGTTCAAATAATTATCAGGAACAACAACTACCTAAATATATATTTTAACATTATCAATCGTCAAAGATATTTTATTTTTACCTACGAGTATAGTACTCACATATGAATATCCAAAACCTTTAAGAGATGGCAAATTATTCACTAGCCATTTCTCAAGTGGTATAATCTCTCTCACAACAGACTTCCAAAATCTCCGTATCCCGTCAACTTTACATTATTAACATACTAGCGACCCGCTCCGGCTTTGCACGGATATAAAATATATGTCATTCACTAAAAAATGATTAAAATCAATCCAGTAGTTGTGATTTATTCATTATGCCCGTGGCCCGCACGCGTTAACTTTAGAGTAAAACAATTCTTCTTTTCCTAAACCATGAAAATTTCTTGTTATCTTTGCAATATCTAAATTCATACACTACATTTTTACTTATTTACTTTTTATACTATACTTTCGCCTTATACTATATACCGCCGCCCCGGCTGGCCGGAATAGCCGCAAACGCTACGTACCGCAATTTTTAAATCTGTAATATGTTTGAAAATATTCATTTATTTATTTATTTATTTATTTATTTATTTATTACAGTTTACATTTATTGCACTTACAGTTTACAACCAAGGCGTACAATAAACAAGCATAAATTAATAACACTACAACAAATACATTAAAGAAATAACAATTTATCTTATAATACGAGTATACACATTAACATAATTCTAAATACTTAAAGCAAGATTTAACAAATTCAGACGAATTCATAGCGAATATATCAGTACTACTATTGGAGGCCAACATATTATTAAGTAAGCGAAGGGCTGACTGCGTTGGGGCGCTCCGAGCAGCTTGCGTCCGCACACACTCCACCGCGAACAGCGGCCGGGAGCGCCTCATGACCGTACAGCGCGGTGCGCATATACCACATGCCCCCAATGTCGTAGGGTTATCTATTTTATTATTTAGTAAATGGTAGTAGTGGAGCATAAGGGCACACTTTCGCCTTAGCTCAAGAGTATCCAAGCCCACCATACCATTCACATAAAGAGAGGGATACAAATAAGGATAGTAACCATATAGTTTAAAGAACAAATAACGGGCAAACTTTTTTTGCACTCGCTCAACTAAGGTTTTATAAAGTTTTTCGTGTGGATTCCAGATTAAAGCATTGTATTCCAATGTACTGCGAATAAAAGCAAAGTATAATATTAAAATTGATTCTTTGTTAGAGAATCTTGCTGATTGTCTTATAACAAACCCAAGTGCTTTGTACGCTTTTTGACACGTTAATTTAATGTGGTGATTGAATGTTAACGCCGAATCAAAGATTATACCTAGATCACGTATACTATCTACTCTAGACAAAGCTTCGCCGTCGACGGTGTACGTGAAGGAGATCGGGGAATGGGACCGAGTATACGTTACAATTTTACATTTAGATGTATTAAATGCTAATTGATTGTCTCTGCTCCAGGCACAAACATTATGTATGTCATTTTGAAACGCATCGCAATCATTATTGCCTTCAATAGTCATAAACAACTTTAGGTCGTCAGCGAACATCAGACATTGGGTTCTTTTGAGTACTTCTGGAAGGTCGTTAATCATGATGAGAAATTGGGTAGGACCTAAAGTACTACCCTGGCTTACACCAGAAAGTACAAAGTACGGATCAGACCGATAAAACCCAAGTTGGACGTATTGAACGCGGTTTGTGAAATAATTTGCAAAGAACTTTAATAAAGTGGGTGTAAAACCTAATTTTGAAAACTTATTTAAAAGAATATCAATATTTACGCGGTCAAACGCTTTTTGAAAGTCAAAGTAGGCAACGTCAACTTGTTTTCTTCTGTCTAAAGCCCTTGCACTGTAGTCGGTAAAATTAATAAGGTTCGTGGTAGTTGAGCGGCGGGCGCGAAAACCGTGCTGTGAGTCTGACAGTCGGGACTGGATTTGAGCAGTGATATGACAATTTAATATTGTTTCCAAAACTTTTGCAAAGCCTGATAAAATAGCTATAGGTCTATAGTTATCTATTCTAGATTTATTACCACTCTTAAGTACTGGTGTTACTCGAGATAATTTCCAAGCAGTCGGATATTTTTCGGATGATAGTGACAGATTAAAGATAAAGTGAAGAGGGCCCTGAAAAACAGACAGACAGTCCTTTATAAGATATGAAGGAATACCATCCGGACCTGCTGTCGAACGGGGCTTAAGGCGCCTAACTGCGGTACGGATGTCAGCCTCAGATATGTAACTTACAGAAACACACGCAGATGGGATACCAGGTACTGAACAAATTTCATTCATATCTAATCTAGGTTTTGCGGGTAGGAATACCGACCTAAAATAGGTTGCGAAAGCATTAGCAGCGTTTAATCCCGAAACTACATTGCCATTAATCTCATAGTCTGTACATAAATTATTAGATGCACGCTGATTTTTAACGAAGTCCCAGAATTTAGAAGGATTATCTTTCAAGTTAATTTCCAATGTATGTACATAATTTGAAAAAGCACTATTAATTAAAATTTTAGTCATTGTTCGATAAAACTTAAACATTTCTCTATTAAATTCCTGCCCGCTGTGCTTATATTTCTTTAAATGAAAATACTTGTTTTTAATAGTACGTATAATCTCAGGTGTGAACCATGTCGGATAATTATAACGTGATGTATTTAGCGTTACTTTTTTTTTAGGAACACATCTATCAAAGCAGTCATACAAAATTTTATAGAATGTGTCAACAGCCTTATTAACATCCTGATTATTATATACATCGTTCCAATCTAATAATTCGAGATGCATGTACAGATTATTAAGGTCGGCCCTATGAAAATTCCATGCATTACAATTTGCCGTTATTTTATTATCTATTTTTTTTTCTATATTCGATTCCTTATTATAATAATCAAATTGCACTAGTAAAGGGGGGTGATATTTATCTATAGGGACAAGTGGTAATATATCACTCCTGAGATATATATTGTTCTTGATATTACATAAAACCAAATCTAATATACCTCCAGTAGCGTTAACGATGGTGTTAAGTTGAGTCAAATTACAAAACGATACCATGTTATTATAGTTTACAATGACATTTTGACTTGCAGAATTTAAATTAAAATCTCCAAATATTAAAATTTTATTTTGCGGGTATTTGGAACACAAGTCTTCTAATAAATCAAAATATTTACAGAAAGTTTCATCTTTGGAGCTAGGAGGTATATATAATACACAACATATAAAAGTTAAAGACTTAATTCTAACGAATGCCGCAATCGCCTCAAGGGTAACATAGTTATCACCTAAACAAATAATATCAATTTTATATTTATCCCGGACAGCCAACATAACACCTCCCCAGCCGGAATCATTGGCCCGATCTTTTCGCACTATTGTATATCCTTTAGGGAATAATTCGGAATCACTAATAGTACTGTTTAAAAAAGTTTCCGTCAAAGCATATACATCATAATTTTCACTAATCACTGAGATTTTACATACGTCTAATTTCGAACGTAGCCCCCGTACATTTTGGTAAAAGATGGTTAAGTACTTTACATTACGACACTTGTGAGGTTTTTTCTTTACGAAATCCATTACGCCACGGTTTAATATGCACATTCTCAGCCCAGTGTTCGGGGGACATATAGATATTCATATGTTTGAAAGGCACAGTTAATTTAAAAGACGCATAGTCGCCACGGGACTTTAATTGTTCGACGAAGCAACTATCATCGGGACATATATTTAAAAGATGCCTAATTACTTGTTCAACTGTCGTTCCTGATTTTAAATAGTATAGGTGAAGATTACATTTTCGTTCCGCGGCTTCAAGTTCGGTTGTACCCGGAGCGGCCGTACCACGAGCTACATTATTTAACGAACGGCGAACTCGCTTCGATCTCACAGTTACCCACTCATTATTGGTATCCGTGTGGGCGTCGCACTCGAAGCAATCTGTTGGCTCCGCATTCTCAGGTTCGTGCGAGGTGACATTCGAGTTGTTTGACACATTCATAGTAGGGGTCGCAGTGACGTCGCTTGTTCCTTTGTTCAATACAGACGGCGCGGGGGACATATTCGGCACCACTCGTACCTTACGTTTCGGAGCGGAGATAGCTGAGATAGCACGAAGTCGACATTCACGCACTGGTCGTTGTTTCGATCTACCCTCATCACCTTCTATATTCTGCACAGCTGATCCGTCCAATAGATTTTTAATTAATCTATTTTGCTCAATTACGAGTACTTCCAATGAGTTCACTTTATTGTGCAGCACGGCAACGGTATTAATCAACTCGCGAACACAATTTTCCAAACTTTTGGTTGACATTATCGCAGATATCAATTTTTGAATACGGGGAACAAATGTATACGTACTAATCACCAGTCACCTTCGATTTAAATCATATGCTGTAAAGGTCCTTATAGATCTATATTAAATCAACAATGTATTGAGGATATTTAATTAGATAAGGATTAATGCTTTATTGGTTACAATCGCTTCGAAAATTAGCCATTATTTGTCGTAAAAAGTAAATGACAAAAAAAATGTTATTGTAGGATATCCATAAGAGATAGACATATACCATAGCGAAGTTCTCTGGAGACCTTTTCAATGTGTACAATACTTAGTACATTATTTTGATAAATCTCGTAGGGTTCAGCCTGCGTTTGCAATGTAAGCGGAAAAAATGTAATTAGTATTTAAATGTAATTTAAAAATGTATTTACGACTTCACATTAGGAACCTCTATAATTGTGTTTGCAGGCAAACGAAGTAAAACCACCCTCAATTATATCGATAAGTAATACAACGTAGGTAGACAAAAAAATTGTCGAGTAAATACGCATTATCAAAGATTACTCCAAAAGTTGTAATCAGTACTCGATGAAATTTAAATGTGACCACATGATAAACATTGGCTTTCGACTAAATTAAAAATTATCAAAATCGGTACACCCAGTAAAAAGTTATTACGGATTTTCGAGAGTTTCCCTTGATTTCTCTGGAATCCCATCATCAGGTCCTGGTTTCCTTATCATAGTACCAAACTAGAGATATTTCCTTTCCAACAAAACAAGAATTATCAAAATCGGTTCATAAATGACGGAGTTATCTCTGAACATACATAATATATATATATATATATATATATATATACGGTCGGATTGAGTAACCTCCTCCTTTTTTTGAGGTCGGTTAAAATTAACAGTGTTTCTCCATTTAATGGATGTTATTATACATATAAACCTTTCTCTTTGATCACTCTGTCTGTAAAAAAACCGCATCAAAATCCGTTGCTTAGTTTTAAGGATTTAAGCATACATAAGGACATAGGGATATAGGGACAGAGAAAGCGACTTTGTTTATACTACGTAGTGATGATACACTCTTGATAAGTTTTTCGTCTACTCCTAATCACTATCTAGTCATAATGTCTTAACTTCAGTTTTATCAACTCTAACACCCCTATTGAATTCCGGAACATCATGACTAATCCGTTTACACTTAAAGCAATTAACAATAATTATGTTTTTTTTACAACACATCCCCAAACTCTGTTCTTTTTCCTACATTTCCGTAAGCAATGACCATTATGCTCATATGACGTCAAAGCTAATTTCAGTCTTGTGACCCATTCGTCCCACGAACAATACTGATCCTTCGTACCATTTTTTTAGCAGTACCGACTCGTTCGGGAGTGCATAGCGACTGGTCTGTTTGCTATCCCAGCCATAATCTCAGAGCATTCTTTTACTTTATTTAGCCAATCACCAATCGTTTGGTTTTTTTTTATAGGGTCAAATTCTGGAACTACGTTGGTATTAGTAAATCTTTTTTTTTTACTCGATGGATTTATAGATGAGATATATGAAATAGATTATAGAGGTTATTTAATACATTTGAGTCATTCATAATTAACAACATTACAGGGTTGAGCCTGTGACGTCACGGATTTGTGATTTTTTTTCATGAACTTGATGGTGGAGTGGACTACGTGACTACTAGAGCCTTTTCTACAGGGAGTTTGCAATCTATGGCGATTCTGTTTGCTATGACTACAATCCCTACTTTTACTTTTCGGGTCATGTCCTCGCGTATTTGTTGGTGGCGTACGCGCTGTACGCCGTTGCAATGGAGATATTACAACTAACCTGCTTCGACTTTTTGACTGCAGCTTAATCCTTGAAGGTGATTTTTTGGATCTTCGACGCTCGGAGCCACGTCTATTGGTGCGATACGTTGTTGGCAAACGATGACCTTGTTTTGAGCCTCGAGCACGTGTCCTGGATCGACTGTGTGTCGAGGATCCTCCCAGCACAATGCTGAGATGCCTCTTGGTGGACCTTCGTCTACTTTCGAACCTTTCACAAGGCATCTTGACTAGGTGTACAAATTTTGCGATGTCCAATGATCTAAAACAATTTTAACAAAGAGTATCTATTACACAAAAACATGTAGTATATATATCCTAGGCAAATTATCAATTACCGTTCGGAAAGTTAGATAGGTTATCAAGTTACCCAAGTTCATAGTTATTAGGTATCTGCCAGCGAAATTATCGCTACAAATGTGTTTTACCATTTGCGACAACAGTTTAATTACATTATCAAACACTGAATAAAACAAAACGGCATTCAAATAATTTTTTTTATGACAATCAGTACAGTTTACACTACTGTAAATCTATTTAAACACTCGAAAACAACAGCTTAAAGATTTAAATATGCTAAAAGTGAAGGTAAACAAAAAAATATCCAAAAAAAGAAGAAAAACCGTTTTGTTAAATTGTTGAAGGTACTTACATCAAATTTTCTTGGTACCTTGAAGTTTTGTAGTATTTTAGAATTAAAAAGACTGTTCTTCTTGAAATACACTTTTATTACAATTCCTTTTAACACCAATTTTTAGTTGAAACGATCAAATTGCTTTGTAACTCAATGATGAATCCCTCCGTACTCATTGAAACAATAATGAAATAAATAAAAAGCGTTCAATTGACTAAGGAATGATATTTTAGTCAAAACACCCGGAAGACGAAATTGAGCTACAAAGAACTTAAAATACTGTTAATTAATACAAATACAACTTATATTAACACATTTTTCTATATGTCGAAATACAAGTTATTCTATAGTAAATCAAACAAAATTTTATACAAACTTCCTTAATTATTCATAGCTTTTAGTGAAGTTGACAATTTATTTTTAATGTATGAGTAAAATATTTTATATGTGTAATATTTATTGGGAATTAAGATATAAATTAACAAACATAAATTTGCAAGCTAACATAGGTAATTAGCAAGAGATTTCTAAACAACAGATGCACCGATCACGCCACCTAGCACATCGTTTGATACTCACCTACCCTCACTCATTTTATCAGTCGAGTCATTCTGTCGTGTATAAAACGTCCGAAGCAACCGCGGCTAAGGCAGTCTTGGCTCTGGCTTGGCACGGTGCACTTGTTGTAACCTGCTAGTAGCTTAACCTAGACTCTTATAATAATTAATTTTTGCAAACGAATTAATTGTTACATCCTATGGGAGGGGGCGACGACCGACTGTATCGTCGTCGCGTCGATTGCGGCGTTCCGTGCTCGGACCAACCCTGTGGAACATCTGCTTTGACTGGTTGCTGCGGGCGACACACATTTTTGAAGAGGCGGCCAGTCTGGCGCGAACCGGCACATCGATAGCAGTCGGCCGCATCGAGGCACTGGGTATTTTGTTTTTTTTTTCTATACCTCCAATATAGTGGTCGGAACACGTGTTCTGCTATTTTTAACCGACTTCAAAAAAAGGAGGTTACTCAATTCGACCGTATATAAATATATATATATTTAAATGTATGTTTAGAGATAACTCCGTCGTTTATGAACCGATTTTGATAATTCTTGTTTCGTTAGAAAGGAAATATCCGGAGTTTGGTACCATGATAAGGAAACCAGGATCTGATGATGGGATTCCAGAGAAATTGAGGGAAACTCTCGAAGAGCCGCATAACTTTTTACTGGGTGTAACGATTTTGATAATTTTTAATTTAATCGAAAGCCGATGTTTATCATGGGTTCACATTTAATCTGATTTGATAACGCGTAGTTACTTAGTAGTAGCGTACTGATGATTTTGAGCCAGGTTTATCCCTCGGTCACCTTTTTCGACCCCCACGGGAAGGAAGGCAAGTGTGTGTACGTGCGACACACCAAACAACTAAGTTCCGCCGGATATTATGCTATTGGGCCACATGTTTGGCCGAATATCTGGTATCCGGCCAAACTGCTATCCGTTTCATCACTTGTTTAAATGATCGAAAATTAGCTCACATAATCAATGGATGCCCCCTAACATTACGTATACAATCGGCAAAATTGTCAAGTATGGATTATTTATTAACTGCGAGTTTTCTTGAGTTTTAGCAAGACTAACAAACAGCAATTGATTTATACACTATAATTTTTCTTCTTATATATATTTGTATTATATCTTCCGCAGTCTGATCATGGGTTTCATCCAGAAGAAACAAGCCGAAGAGATGTTGTCCATGTCTCCCCCGGGGAATTTTCTTCTGAGATTTTCGGATTCTGAGCTCGGTGGCATCACCATCGCTTCGGTTGGAGGTGAGTATTTTTGAAGTTAAACTTTTTGCAATCGTGATTTGCAACT